>NC_056737.1:171309327-171469327 GCF_019279795.1 Protopterus annectens | reverse complement strand
TTAGGTGGAATTTAAGGTAAGTGAGTATTTTGCAAGGGTTTTGGGTGGGAGATTGAGTGCATGTCAGTGTGTTTGTAAGTTGTATGTGTGGATTAGGGTAGGCAGGTGAAAGTATGAGTGTGTAAGTGCTGGATGTGTTGGTGTTTGTATATGTGTGATGTGTGTGTGTGTGTGTGTGTGTGTGTGTGTGTGTGTGTGTGTGTGTGTGTGTGTGTGTGTGTGTGTGTGTGTGTGCGTGTGTGTGTGTGTCTGTGTGTGTGTGGGCGCACGAGGGACTGTAGAATGCCTGGGTGTGAGTTTACTTTCTTTTTCTGTTTGTGCAATCTCGGAGTTAGTATATATAAGTAGGGGGTGTGGGGTGTACAGGGGGGCTTGCCCCCTGCTTATTTGTAGTGTAGGTTTGTGGATGTGTGGTGTTATGTTTTTGTGTGTTTTTTTCTTTTGTACTGTGGGTATTGTGGTGTATGTGTGGTGTGTTGTATGCTGTGTGTTAGAGATTTCAAATTTCGCGGTTTTGGGCTGTCGGTGTTTTGAGGAGCAGTGGGGAAGAGGTTAAAGGAGTTAGAGATTAAAAGGAGATAGAGGTAAAGAGAGCATGGTAAGAAGGGATAAACTTATTGGGTGGGTTAAGTGCAGGAGCACAGCCAGTTGGTGTTGAGGTGTTCCTTTAGTAAACATTTGAATGTGGAAATATTGGTGTTATTTAGTATTGTCTGAGGTAAGCTATTCCAAAATATGGCTACTTGGCTAGAGGAGATGGATTCCCCAAAGCTGTTGTGAGATCTGATAACTTTTAGCAGGTTTTATTGGAGGAGCTTAATGTTCTGTAGCAAGAGTAGGAATGTACAAGATGATTGAGAACAGGACAGTTATTTTGGGGGGAGGGGTGAAATGAGTAAAAGCTGATTGGTTATAGTAAGAAGATTAGGTAGTTCTAGCCAATTTAGATGGGGCAAAGCTATGTAATGATGTGATCTGCATAGGACGTTTGCGGCGAATCTTGCAGTTTTGTTATAACATAACTCCATTTTGTTCAGTTCAGTTTTTCTTAGGTTAGTGACTATAGGAGAAGCATATCAGAGGGTGGAAAGTAGGTGAGTTCTGGAAATGGCTTTTCTGGTATGGTCAGCTAAAAAGTGTTTGATCCTGTACAGTTAGCCTAGTTTGAGATGTACGTTTTGACAATAGTGACTAGGTGCTTTTAAAATCTAAGGTTGTTGTCAATGGTTACTCTGAGGAGCATAATGTATTCTACTGGATCTATGATAGTTTTGTTTTTTGGAAAAGAAGGTGAAGGGTGTTGTGTGGCCATGTATTGTTTTACTAGTAAAGAGCATGAGCTTCATTTTATTTAGGTTGAGAATTGGGAGAGTTGGGAGCCAGTCAGGTAATTTTCAATATCAGTGAAAGTTTCCTTGATTGTTTGAAGGGGTGAGGATATGGAAGCTACTGAGCAGATAAGGAAGAAATCATCTGCATATTGGATACTTAGTGCATGTTGGGTGGCTGTGGAGAGATCATTTATGAATATGGTGAAAAGCAGTTGGCCGAGTATTGAACCTTGGGGTACACCAACTGAGACAGGTAGAAGGGAGAAGAGTTTGTTATTCCATTGTACTGCCTGTAGGCAATCTGACAAATAGTTAAGAAACCAGGGAAGAGCAGCTTGGGACTGATTAAATACAGCAAGTTTCTTGAGATGTTTCTGGTGGGAAACAGTTTCAAACACTTTTGACATGTCCAGAAAGATTGAGAAGACATAGAGGCCATTAATTCTGAGCTGTTTTATTCAGTTAGTAAAGCTAACAAAAGCTGTAGTGATACTATGATTTGGTCTAAATCTGTGTTGGGTCGAGGATAGTATGTTGTTATCTAGCAGATATTGGAGTAATTGTCTATGTATGCATTTTTCAAGGATCTTTGCAATGGAGGGTAAAGTATAGCTATTGGCCTATAGTTGTTGAGTTCATTAGATGTGCCACCTTTCTGCAATGGGATAATCTGGGAGATTTTCCATCATTTTGGGATATATTGCTAATTAATGGACAGGTTGATTGGGACAGAAATTGGGAAGGCAATCACATTGGATGCGATTTTAAGAAAATCATTGGGAGGTAGGTCTGCAGTGAGGGAAGAGGGTTTAAACTTGGAGAGAAGTTTCTTTATTTTGCTGGTTTGTATAGGTGCAATTGGGAAAGAGTTGAGTTTTTCTGTAGTATGGATAGGTAATGTTAGGAGGGCAATATTGTCAGTTTTTACAAGTGATAATATAGAATTAATAAAGTAAGAATTGAATTGTGTAGCAATGCTATTGCTGGTATTGGTAGAGTTTGGAGTAGGGGGTGTAGTCTGGCCAGTTTTAATCAGACTGTTTATGGTTTTCCAAAATTTCTAGGGATTGTTTGATGCTTATGTTGTATTGTGGTGTAATATATTTTTTTGTCATGTTTAATTTGTTTTTTAGCTTGGTTATGCAGTTGTCTATAATTGATAAGGGAAGTTTCATTTTTATAGTTTTGATATTGGTACAAGGCTCTGTCTCTCTGGTTAAGGAATATCTTGGAGTTATTTGTGAGCCTTGAAATATGTTTGAATTTAGTACACATTTTTCTTAGGGGTGCTAGGTTGTTTAGGATGCTAATGAATTTATTATTAAAGTATTGAACAACCAAGTCATGGTGGAGATGTTTAAGAGAAGACCAGTCACAGTTTTGCAACAACATTTTGAATATTCCAGGTGAAAATTATTTTTTATTACATATGTATTTGCAAGTGAGGTTTCTAGGTGGGCAAATATGATGGCAGATTAGATAGGTGAGTGAGTGATCATTAAGGCTGTTGGGAAGGCAGCCTGATTTGTGGTAGAGGAAATGTGTATTGGTGAGAATCCAGTCCAGTATTGATTTATTTTTTTTATGCTTGTCAATCCTGGTTGGGCTTTGTATTAACTGGCAGAACTCATGTAGACTGATGAAATTGGAAAGATTGTTGGAGATGCAGGTTGACCAATCTAGGTTAAAGGCTGCTATAATTAGGGTTTCCTGATTATATGTATAAGCACACCAGCAAAGAAGGTCTTCGATGGAGGTTGGTTGTTTTCAGGGGGAATGTAAATTGCAATGACAATGATGTGTGTGTTGTTAATTTTGAGACATGAGATTAGGATTTCAAAATTGTTAGTGTGAGGGTAGTTATTTACTAGTATTTCTAGTTTGAGGTTGTCCTTGTAGATTATGGTTATGCCACCACCCTTTTTATGCAGTCTATCTAGCCTAAAGATGTTGCATCCATGGGTTAATATCTCAGTATCTTGTATATATGGTTTTAGCCAGGTTTCAGTCAATATAGCTATATGTTGTTGTTGTTGTGTTTTTCGGCTTTTCCCAGTTAGGGGTCGCCACAGCGGAACTCCAGTTCGCTAATGATTGGCAGTAGATTTTTACGTGCTGAGTTGCCAGCCCTGATGCACAACCTTCAATGAAGGTACGCCCATTCACGCATGTTGCCACACAGAAGACGCTCTAGTTGAGAATCGAACAGGACAACGTCTTACTGTGAGACGACAATGCTACTGCAGCACCACCACCACAGTACCATCAATATAGCTATATCTGGGGAATATTCTGTAAGGGTGGTGGGAAATTCAGAGGATTTGTTCAATATGCTTTCAAGGTTCATATTTAAGATAAGGAGATATGAGTTGCTGTTTTGTAAATGAGTTGAGTATGGAGAAAGTGAGTAGTTAAATGGGTGGGGTGTTTGATGTGAAGAGAGAAGACCTGAGTTGGGATGCATGTCCCCACTTTGTTTTATTTGAGATGAATATACTAGAATTACATAGTTAAGTTTAATAATGAGTTTAGTGCATATGCATAGTGGGTTTAGTGTAGTGTTTAAATGCACATATTTCAATGTAATGAGTTCAGTAATGGAGTTGTTGAAGAGGAAAGATAAAATAATAATGGTTGTTGGGGAATGGAGAGAGAAGTAAATGGGTTGGTAGGGGAGGGGATATAAGTTACTTGTTCAGTTTGGTAACAAGTATCAAATGTAAAGTGTGACAAGCAGTGTACATAATATTGAGTGTGTGCAAATCATTGTGCATAAATTAGTGAGAAGGATATTGGACTGACTTGGAAAGGAAGCAAGTAGTATTTAGTCTGGGAAAGAATGGAGTGGGGTGTGGTGGTCTAGCCTGAATAATTGGATTAATGTGGCAGTGGTAATGGTACAGTTATTGGATGATTAAATGGGTGGAGTGTTTAGTGGTTGGTTATACATTTAGAGATAATGGGTGTGGGTGTGTGGGAATTGGGGGTAGAGTAGAGGAATGGATGGGTAGACCTTGGCTGTAGCTTAGTGAATGAAAAAGGTTATCAGAGCAATGCTAGACTTCTTAATAAGCTAATGAGAGATCATTTCTTGTTCTTGACAAAGATATAATCCAGTTATCCCTAGATGTATTTTGCTGTAGTATAGAAGAGAACAAAGGGAGCTAAGCAAATGTTAGTCTGTTTTCAGTGTTTTAGATGCTTTATTTTAATTAGGTAGGTGAAATGACTATGGGGAAAGGGGGGACTTATGCAAGGACAGCAGCTGATATTTCTGGTGGTGCACTCACCAATTACAGATTTTATGTAGCACAAACAGTATTTAGTTGCACAAGATGTAGAGAATTTGAAAATTCCCTTTAGATAGACCTACATTTATTTACAGGTTGCAGCTGCAGCTGATAATGCAGGGAAAAGTTTCTTTTTAAGGCAAAAACAACTGGTTTGTCAACAAAAGAGTAAAAGAGTACAAACAAAAGTAGTTAGAGGATTAAACAAAGTTAGGGAAGTGTGGGCAAAGCAGAGATAATTAACAGCAGCACATAATATGCAGGTCTGTATGCTGTGCTACAATTCCTTTGCCATAACACTACTTAAATGGAATAACACAGTTCATTATAAGTAGGTAGATTACTGATATTCATTAATCAGTTCACAAACATTCTTACTATGTTTATATTTGGCAGACAAATTTAAAAACTTCCATGCTCTTAATATTCAGTGCCATTACTGTAACAACTTTCTATTCATTGACTTTATTTTTTATGTCCAGGGGTATATCCACTTGCTATATGACATATGGTTAAATAAAAAATAAGACCTTTATTTGTGCAATGGCTGTTTGATGCTAGAGGATCTTCCCCATGGACTAAGTATGTAATTAGTAGTGTTAGTGTATATAAAATGTTACTAGGCATGCATTCAAAGATGAATACATTTATATATATTTTGGAAGAGAGTAAGAGGTGTAGCATAGGACTTTAAATTATATGAGATATGCTACCAAGGAAAGGAGATGTACATCTTTTGGCCATCATTGTCTAAATGAATATTTCTGCACTCCAATTAGGTAACCAACATCTATCCCAGCACTGGTCTAACTTACTGAAGGTGTCTTCGAGTGAACTATTCTTGCAGTTTATTTTGATCATGACTGTCTAATTTTAAGAATGATCATTCAACTGACTAATAATAGGTCATGGCCATGGAAGATAACTTTAGGCCATGCTATTTTATTGTTGTTGTTGCTAATATTATTATTATTATTATTATTATTATTACCTATTTAGTGGTGATTTGGGTTCAAATGAGGCAGTGGTTTTTGAAAGTGATTTTTGCTACTTAGGAATTAATCAGGTTAATGAATCAGATTTATTCTTATACTCAAGAATGAGAATAAGAAAGTACAAAATAATTTGATAAGCAAATGCATGCCTTGGTTAATAGAATTCATGAATAAATAAGGAACTAGTTTGCTCTTAACTAAGCAGACTGACTACAGGAACATAGGCATAATGTCAAGGAACATGTACTTTATTTTATCAGTTTTATTTTATTTTATTTTGCTTTTGTTTACTGGGTTTGCCCTATAAGGTTTAGTCAAAAAATTGTTTTCAGTGATGGCCTGGAAAGAAACTCCCCAACATATTACAAACATTTCTAAACAGACATTCTGTGATATACATGAACAGACATTAAGTAGTATGCATGAAACATTACACATTCATTTGCTAATGAGATTACATTCATATGAAATGAAGGCAAACTATTATAGAATAGAATATACTTATGCATTAATAGATGCTGGACATTGATGTTTTATAGAGGTGTATTATTGGGTTTGCCAGATAGATAATAGATCATGTGCTTAATGCTTAGGAATTCAAAGAAATGGAGACGAAGGAAGGAACTAGGTTGGACAGAAAATATTAATATTGTAGTTAAGAGGTGATGTGTAAAGCAGGCTTATAGATAATTATACAATAATGTCTCATTTATATTCAGAAATGAGCACACTGATTGGACAGCCGAACCAACATGCTCATTGTAAATTGAACAGATACCAATAAAATAAAGTCTGACTGCTGAAGTACCATTCAGCAGCCAGACTTTCTATTGGAATATACAGAGGGACAATGCAAAACAGAAGAAAAATCATTAACATTCTCAAAAATAAAGAACCAGAAACATGCCTGATTTTCCTACTATTTTTGTACTGTCCCACACAAAAATGTTGACAGAAAAAAAACAACAGATATTCTCTTTTCTCCATTGCTTCTCCTGTACTGTACTGATGTACTGTGTAAGCATGGGGACACAAGTCTCATATGCATGCACAGTCCATCAGTAAACAAGGAAGAATGTGAAGGAGCACTACATACCATTATACAAGGACATTATTTAATAAATGTAAGCAATTTCTTTCTTAAATAACGTCATTGTGTAATAATAATAAATCATGAGTGCAAGAGAATATATCAGAATTTTCCCATGGCTGGATTTGTTTAATCACTCACGCTTTGACCTCATGATCAAATTATGCCAACCATGGGTAAATCCTGTTATACCCACACCGACTCTTGGGTTATTGCTTAAAAGGTTATATTACAAAACTATGTGTATGGCCTTGAGATGCTACTAAAACTGTTCATACATTGGAGAATGCAATAAGTGGTGCTTAAGATTCTGAATAAAGAGAGATTGTTTGATAATATGGTAAGCAAGCTGAAGATAACATTGGTACTAATCCCCTATTTGGGTGGTTGCATTTATGAATTGTTGACATGTGTTTGCATTTTTGAATTTTCATAATCCTTCTGTTTTTGCTGTTTAGTGAACTTGTGATAAGATTGTAAAGGACTTTAAATGTACATAATGTGCTGTCAGTTACTGGATTATATAAAAATAGTGTTTCAAGAGCTGGAAAGAACTACCTTCTGAGCATGAACTTAATCTAAAATATTGCACAAAGCCCATTAGAAACCACAAGGACAATTATGTATGGGATTAATTACGATAGATAATTGCACTACAGATATACTTAGCAATAACTGTAATTTATTGGGCAAACTATGGAAATGGGAAAAAGCCCAAACTCATTTGAAAGAAATTTTAGGTTGGATTCTCAATATCTCCCAAATGACTAACTTGATATACCAGAAGTCTGGTTGTTAGGGATAAGGGCAATGCAGGGCAGATGGAAGCAACATGATGTAAAGCTGGTGATGTATAAATTACCACTGCTAAGTAATTGTGTATTACTGTAATAATTCTTATTTAATTTTCATATGCGTTTTGCATGTACATCTTGGATATGTGAAGTCTGATCAGCTTGAGGAAGACATTTTGAAATATAAAGAAGTGTGGCTGTATGCAAGAGTAAGCAGATGCTGTAAATGAGAAAACATATGCCATGACTATTTTAGCAGCATAAATGCAACCTAAATGGTCAGATCCACATACATAAAAGACAACTTTCAACAGCCCATCTCAGATGTTTATAATCAGTTCATTCTTCTCATACGTGTGTGTGTATATATATATATATATATATATATATATATATATATATGTGTGTGTGTATATATATATATATATATATTAATATATATATATATATATATATATATATGTATGTATATATATATATATATATATATATATATATATATATATGTGTGTGTATGTATATATATATATATATATATATATAGAGAGAGAGAGAGAGTCTTCACAGAGACAGCAAAATTAGTGGGGCAGAAATGTTAAAAATGGGAAGGATGTTCACCTTAAACTGTAGTTGTTTTAGATATGAAAATGAATGTCACTGCATTAAATAAAACATAAAGTCAAAATAATACATCTATATAGACAGATAAATATGGCATCCCCTAAAGGTATCAACTTTTCAATTTGTTGATACCTTTAAGACTGCTGACAGTGACTAATTAATTACTGCTATTATTGAAATCACTATTATCAATAATAAATTTACATTTGCCCGAAAAAGTTGACTGAAAAATGTAGTAGTCTATAAAAAGCTCATGATGACATGTGCAGTAGTCTATACAAAGCATATGATGATAAAAGGAGTGGTTTCTGGCTCTGAAATTGTAGTTTATTGGCCATTTGGGCAGTTTTTCTAATCCTTGCAACTTTCTGGTTTAAAAGCCCATGTTTGCGTGGGTTTGCGCTTGTTTAAGCTCCACAGATCCTGTTTTGGCATCCTGCAGACTAAAAGAGTAATAGAAATTAGAAAGATAGACTTTAAGTGCCTCCATTTTGATTTTTTTCTAATTATATTGCATACTGCACTTGATTTAAGTCATTTTTTCATTTAACTGCATTTATTTTAACTGTATTTGCTTTAATATTGCTACACACTCAAGTGGTCTAGCTTGCACTGCATTTAAAGTATATTACCGGCACCAGAAAGTCTGCTCTTCAATTTTTCTCTTAAGATCTTACTAGATCTCTTCTCTCTTGCACTTTAATTAGCTTATTTACCTAGCACAACATCAGACTTTTTGTAGCAATTATTGTCGCACACATAAGTGCTATCAGCACTAGATGTCCTATATGGAAACACTTCCAGTACATAGTAATGATGACCAACCCTCCTGGCTTGTCTAAAGATCAGTTTTCTGTGTTTTTCCTTTTAACCTGGTGAACTTGGGCATTCTGAGGCAGTATAGCAACTGCCTCATGTACACAGACAACCCTCTCCTCTTACCTCCCAACACCCAGACTTGTGACAGATGCACTTATATCTCCAAATTGGAAGCCATGCACTCTCCAGCCAAGGACAGAATAGCTGGACAAGTGGAGGAGGTCAACACTTGCACCACACCACATGGAGCACATAGCCTGCCAGAACACACACCATCACAGCCCTCCCATAAAAACAGAAAACACACACCAAGCTTTGCAGAGGGTCTCAATAAAACTCTACCAAACAATAGAGATCTACAAGGCAGAAATGCACTCAACCACCACAACACAGCACAAACCACAAGCACATAGCTTGCCTACACAGTGTGCCCCTCAACCTAAGTCCCTAAGGCAAAACAGCTTCCGCAATACAATAATCATAGGTGGCTCAATAGTTAGGCACACTAATGTCCCACTCACTAGGTTGAATAAAGAAAGGTAACAGTCAGCTATCAGGTGCCAGAATCTGACAGATAACACACGCACTCAGGTCACTCCACAACAAGTACAAGTACGACTCTGTCATTGTCCATGTGGGTGTGAATGACCTGAGATGCACCTCCCTGGACTACATGAAAAGAGACATGGTGGAGCTCTTAGATTATATAGCCCAGGCAGGTATGACCCTAGCCCTGAGCAGCATCCTACCATTGCCCAGAATAATATTGCAGTACAAACAGAAAACGGTTGACTTTAACAACTGTCTAAGTTTCTGGTGTCATTCTAAGGGAATATAAAATAAAGCTGTCCAAATACCATTAAAACAACCAGTAGTCCATCAATAATCCACTTTATTAAAAAACAAACACAGGAGCAACTACCATAAGCGCTTTCGTCTTAGGCACAAGACTTCATCAGATACTCCTTCCATATATTACTTGTCTTTTATAGAAACACCAATTAGTTGTCATTCACAATTAACAATTTAAAGCAACATCACCAAAAACAGTAAAATGCCATCCTAAAAAAATGTTTTAGGAAATAGTAACTAAGCCATAATACTATATTGAAATTTAAAAACCTCAAAAAATACCTCAAAAAATATAGTCACCTACTAAAAATGTTCCTAAATTTTTGATCTAACTAAACATTAAATCTAAATTATTAAAAATTCTATGTTAAAATAAATACTTTATCAAATGTGCAACTATGCAACTGTATAAATAAGTTATAAAGTCACACTGTGGAAGCTTTTTGTACCAAAACTGGTTTAACAGAAATATATTCGTTTACCCCAGGTGGTGCATTAGACCTTAACCTGAGTTGCCATACCAGTTCTTTATTAAGTAACATATTTTTATAATCACCACCCCCTATATAATTTCTAACTACGTCAATAATACCAAATTTGTATCCACTAAAAGTACTGCAGTAAATGGAATTTTTGTATAACACACTAGAATCTTTCTTATTTTTTACATCATAACAGTGTTCATAAATTCTATCCTTGAATGCCCTCTCAGTTTTACCCACATAGTATGCAGGGCATTCATTACATACAGCCAAATATACTAACATCCTTGTACTGCAGTTACCTCTGCAGAATCTAACAACACTACCCAGGCCATTTACTAATTTAATACTACCTTCTTTCAAAATATTGGAACACTGTTTACAACCACCACAAGGAACTGTGCCCTTACCATCATATTTATTCCGAGGCGTATTTACCTCAAAAGTTTTTTTGAGACTAAAACCTGTCCTAAAAGAAAAGGAAGGTATTGGCCCAACAGATTCAAACAATTCCTTGTGGGTTTTTAATAAATCCCAGTTATCTCTCAGTATTTTCATGAAAGTCTCGGAGAAGTCATTATGTTCTATTACACAGGCCCTTTGATATTTATTAGTGTTTACCATCACTGTGTTGTTACACGTGTTAACCTTATCATTCAAGGGCTTACCTAAAAGTGGTATATATTTGTGACCCCAACCTCTATAAACCTCCCCCAATACCCTATCAATAAATACTTCAGGGTATCCCCTCTCTTTAAACATCAATTTTAATTTCCTGAATTCCTGCTCTAAGTCCTCAAAATCTGATGTCATACGAGCAATACAGACTCCTTGCCCTTTAATTAAACTTTTTTTCATAAACATAGGATGGTTACTGGAGAAATGTAGATAACTATTGCACCAAGTAGGCTTTCTATAAATTTTAGACTTGAAACCAGTATCTGTTTGTAAAATAGTAGTATCCAAATAATTGATGACCCTCTTATCCCATGTATATGTAAATCTAAGGAAGGGGGTGCTATGGTTGATGTACTCAACAAAATCTTTGACACTACCTTCTTCACCTTTCCATAAAATGAAGATATCGTCTAAAAATCTAACATAAAGGTGGATGTTCCCCATATATATATATATATATATATATATATATATATATATATATATATATATACTAGGAAAAACAAATCTGTTTTCCTATTCTAACATAACTAAGTTTGCGTAAACAGGGGCACAATTTGCCCTCATTGCCACACCACTTATCTGTTGATAAAATTCTCCTTGAAAGTGTATGTAATTGTTATCCAACACTACTTCCATAAGTTCTAAGATAAGCTGAATGTTATCGTGCGGCAAAGTGGAAAATTTGTATACACTGTCACTAAAATATTTTTGCCCCTCAGTTCTGGGTATGGTAGTGAACAAATCGATGACATCATTAGTTAGAAAACTAAGCCCTTCCTCCCATACCTCATAGGTAAGTTTACTAAGGAATTCCCAAGAATCCTTGATCAAACGCTCTGCGTTGATGACTATTTCCTTCAACCAATGATCAATATACACCGCAATAGGATGTGTCTTAGAGCCCTTAGCTGACACAATAGGTCTAAATGGGGGCTCTTTTATATTTTTATGAACTTTGGGAATTCCAAAAATAATGGGAATTTTGGGATTTTGCTGTTTCAAAAAATAATAGGTCTTCCCATTAATCTGGTTTTCAAGCATATATTCTTCAAGCAGGGAATCAATCCGCCCATATGCTATATAAATCTCATTCTTAGAAACCGAAGAATAAACATTGGTGTCCATCAAGATATTTGTAATCATGTTGTTATATTCCTCAGTACTATAAAGAATAGCACCCCCTCCCTTATCTGGTTTCATAATACGTAATGAAGTGTTGTTTTTTAATTCATCAAGTAACACTCTTTCTTTCCTAGTTAAATTATTTTCCCCTCTATATTTTTTGTTATTTCCACTATATGCTGCATATATTTCTTTAGTAACTTGTCTTTCAAAAATCAAAAGAGCAGGATGGAGGGGAGGATTTATAATACTACCCCTAAAAGGGCCTACTGCACTTCCTTCCTCTGCTGTTTCTAAGGGAATCCAGTATCTGTCTGCTTGGGATGACATGATTGACAGACGTTGATGCTTTACCAGAGATGGTCTGTATCTGTCACCCCTGGGCTTAAGGGTACTAGCTAAGGCTCTTGCCACCATTGTAGTGCCTTTTTAGGTGGTGTTCCAACTACCAAATTACCACCATAACAGCTTTAAATAAATGCAGTCTGGGGGTCATTCTGCTCAATGCTAAAAGTCTAAATCTCAAGATGCACTCGCTCAAAGCACACCTCAAAATAGAGAACATCGACATTTGTGCTATAATGGAGACCTAGTTGAAATCAGCAGAAAGCACCTCTGCGCTACCAGGCTGTAACTCATTCCACACCTTTCAGCCTCAGAACATGGCCCGAAGTTCCAAAGGTGGTGGTGTCTCTATACTCATAAAGAATATGCACACCTCTAGAATAGTAGCCCAGCATAACACATTTGAGATACTCCAGGTACAGCTAACATTGGGTAGGATGGTGATTCAAGTCATAGCTTGCTATAGGTTCCCAACCATGTCCTAAGACTCTCACTCCACATTCCTAAGCACCCTGGAAACTATTAAGATCCAACCCAACACTCTCATACTAGGTGACTTCAACTACCCCTCCATCAGCTGGGAAAACTACTCATGCACCAATGCACTGGCCCAGCGTTTCCTGGAATTCATCAATTCCAATGCCCTGGACCAGCTCATTCTTACCCCTACTAGAGGAAGCATTGACCTGGTTATTACTAACATGGGCAACTGTTGCTCTACAGCAATAGTCAATTCCTCCCTGGTTAGATCTAACCACAAACTAATCACCATGGAAATCCACATTTCACCCACACCCCCCACAACAGTATCCACAATGAAAACCTTCTCCAAAGCTAACTTTGGACTCCTAAATACAGAGGTGGCTAACTTCACGGCACCCATGCCAATGGAAAACAGATGCATGACTGCCAAATCATACACCAATGCACTGCATGAACATGTACATAAATGCATGGAACTAGCCATACCCAACAGAACCAAGTTGCTCTCCTCCAAAAAAAGGATGCCAATCTAGTGGTCCTTGCGATTACTAAACTCTACAATAGAAGGAAGAAACTGTTGCAGAAAAAGGTGAAGTCCCAAGACTGGAAAAATTCCCTTATCAGCCTCAGCAAAAAGTTAAGATCCCTCATCAAAACCTCCAAAGCCAGCTATGAAGGCAGTATTGTGGCAGACATTAAAAACAGCCACAAAGCCTTCTATAGCTATATCAAGAATCTCCACGGTAATACTCAGATTTGCTCTGCGTTACTGCACAATGGCACATCCTATACTGAGCCAACAGATACTGCCAACATACTGGCTGACAAATTCAGTGCCAACTTCATCGCTCTGCCCCCCCCCCCCAAATGACCAATCTCACTACTGGAAGAATGCCAGGCACCCAGCATTACTGCAGCACAGGTTAAAGCTGCATTGTCCAAGGCGAAGAATACAGTTTCCATGGGACCCAACAATATCCCTGGCTGTGTTCTACATGAATTACAAAGTGAACTGGCACCACATCTGTGTGCCCTGTTCACTCACAGCCACACCTCAGGCTTTGTCCCTACTGAATGGCGCACTGCTCCAGTCATCCCTCTCCATAAAGGATGAGCAACTACAGACCCTGGAAATTATCGCCCCATTAGCCTGACAAGTTTGATATGTAAGGCTATGGATCACATCATCATGGACCTAATTAACAAGGATATAGGGAATCTCCAAACTCTAGATCCCATGCAATTTGGTTTTGTGAAAGTTAGATTGTGCCTTCTCAACCTGGTTGACTTCTTTGAGTCAGTCACCAGAGCTGTGGATGAAGGTGAGGCAGTTCATACAGCATACCTCAATCTGGCCAAGACCTTTGATACCATTCCTCACTCAGGAATTATTGATAAACTCACCAAACTAGGCATCTACCCCTATATCGTTAGGTGGGTTGCAAACTGGCTCACACATCGAACCCACAGTGGAAAGTAGTGGACTCCAAGTCAGGCTGCCGACCAGTCATGAGTGGAGTCCCATAGGGATCTGCCCTGGGTTGTCTCCTGTTTGACATCTACTTTTCAGAAAGAGACTCTGGCTGACCAAGTTCACAGATGACTAGAAGCAAGGAGCCATTATTAACTCACCAAGTGATGCAAACAATCTACAGAAAGGCCTCATCGAGACCAATTACTGGTGTCATAACCATGGCCTTAAGCTTAATGCCAAAAAGTGCTTCGTCATCCCCTTTAGGAAAAACTCATTCCCCATTAATTACCACATTGATGGGAGCTCACTGAACACTGAAGATGTTATAAGAGATCTGGGGATACAAGTTGACATCAACCTCTCCTTCGACCACCATATTGCCACTGTGGTCAGAAAGTCCTTCTATGTGGCACATCTCATTACCAAGAGTTTTGCATCCAGGAAGAAAGAGGTCATCATTTCTCTCTACTCTTCCCTCATTAGACCATTCATGGAATATAATGCCTCATTTGGCATGTACCTCACTAGACACCTGCAACAGCTGGACAGGCCAGAAAAGTACCTCATGAAGAGGATCCTAGGCCTTAAACACATGTCCTACACAGACAGACTCAAACAACTCCAGCTATTCTCTGATTCATATCATCTACTAAGAGGTGATCTCTGCTTGACTTACAAAGCCATGTCTGATCCAGCTCTGTTAGAAATGCTAATGAAATATATATGTATATATATATATATATATATATATATATATATATATATATATATATATATATATATATATATATTTACACACACTCAGACACACACACACACATATACGCACGCAGGCACACACACACACACACACACACACACACACACACACACGCACACACACACACACACACACACACACACACACACACACACACACACATGCATACATATTTTGGATTATGCAGGGCCTTTGATATCTGCATGTTTTTTCCTAACACCATGCCTCCATAGGTGAGAGAAGCACAAGCTGCACAGTTCATACTTCCTTAAATTGCCTTGCATATTTCTGGAACCTCCTTCACCATTGTTGGAGTTTCATACCTTTCCATTGTATCAGTGGATGGGCATATTAAAATATATAATTAAAAGCTAGTATGGTAAAAATACATTTATCTGACTAATATGTGTGAATCTAGTAAGATAAATTCAGTCAAAGAAAATGACTATAGCAAACGTATTTTCATATGACCTCAGATATTGTATTTAAAATGTTGATCCAAGCTTGACATTTCTTTCATTAATATTTCATTATACTATGAATAATGATACTAGCACCACTACTCAATAACTTTAAATGAATGAAACTGGTTCAATAACAGTTCATGTTTCCTTGACATGTTGACATCCTTTTAGATATTGTGGTACACATGTTCACGCTTCAAATGTCCAATACAGAGTCCTGAAGTTTCAATTCTGACTTGTGGCTACTATTTGTGTAGAGCATATATGTTCTCCCTGTAATATGGCTAGGCTTTTTTGGGGTACACCATTTCATCTTAGAGCCAAAAAACATGCTGGCAATCAACTGATTACTTAATCTTCTTTATCAGTCTCTTTATTTGTCTTTCTATCTGTCTATATATATATATATATATATATATATATATATATATATATATATATATATCCATAGATAGATAGATATATCTATCTATATATATATATATATATATATATATATATATATATATATATATGTGGGTCTACCTGATAACACCAACACGCCAAAACACCGACAACGAAATAAGATACATGAAAAAAATGACAAAAAAAGAAAGTTGAAAAACACGAAACTTCACATGCCTGACAAACCAAAATCCTGACAATCAACAAAACAAATACCTTTCCTGAAAAACACACACACAACACAAGCACACCAAAAACCTTACAAACCTACACTAAACCTTACATACACAACTATCTATGCACTAACCTTAAACCAAACCCTAACCCTGAGGTACATCACTACCGCACACTTACCTTATCCACACCCTAATCCTAAGGCACTTAATCCGCCCCTAACCCTCAAGTCTGTCACCATCGCACACTTACCTTATCCACACCCTAACCCTAACTCACTTAACCTGCCCTAAACCTAAAGTCCGTCACTATCGTACACTTACCTGACCCGCACCCTACCCTAACGTCCGTCACTATCACACACTTACCTTACCCACACCCTGGCCCTAACGTCCGTCCCTATTGCACACTTACTTTAACATGTCGGTGTTCTCAGTGTCGGGATTCTCAACTGTTGGTCTTTTCCATTGTCGATCTTCCGGTGTCGGTGTTCTCGTCGTTGGCATTGTGCATTGTTGGAGTTTTCAGGTAGACATATATATATATATATATATATATATATACATATATATATATATATATTATATATATATATATATATATATATATATATATATATACATATATATAAAATATATATATATATATATATATATATATATATATATATATATATATATATATATCTATACAGGGTGAGAGTTTTTATGGACAAAGTTTTTACTGAAAGGGCCAATATGTATCACTTCTCTAAGCCAGTTAATGAACTAATTAATTGAAATTAAATTAAAGTAACTTGCTCAAACTCTGGAATACACTTTCTGTTCAATATTCTTCTGTCAGTTTTTCTACAGATACATTATTTGTTATAACACTGATATGAGGTTGGATATAGTGTGTTGCCATACGACATCAGGTTATTATACTAGAAGTTATACTTACCATATTCCATCATAAGTGAAATAGTTCTTGAATTTATCAGCTTTCCAATTATTTATTCGGTATGGTGACACCTTGTATGGTGGATATAATTTTTTTCCATTTGTAGCAAATGATGTCATAGTGAAAACAATATAACCTGTTGGTACTAGTATGAGGAAAAGCAGGAATGCATACCTGTTAAAAAAGAAACAAAGCTAATATTATACATTATATGCATATAATTACTGTCACAGAGACAGAGTTAACCACTAATAGTCTTCCTTTTGTGTCTTTTATGTAAATTTAATATATACAGAAAGCTCTCTCACTGTTACAATAAGCCTGACGTATACACTAAGTCTTTATAGATATATCATATTCTGTTCAACTTATGGTATAGGTAGAGATCCTATAGCTGAGGGTGTATAATCTATGATAAATACAAATATTTTCTCACGGGTTAAATAAATACAGATATTATACAGCCAGACAAAAACTGCCTTCTCTCATTGTATTTGTCTATCAGAATTCTACATAGCAAAACAGGTGAACTATGTTCTTTTATTCATTCATTCTTTCATCTTTATTATCTCTTAATTCCAATTCTGAGTCATTACAAGCCAGAACAGATAGCAGCAAATCAAAAGTCTAATGCAAGAAACATTCCCAAACAGCATGCAAGTCCATTGCAGAGCATACTCATACATACATGCAGACAAGCACACATATACATACATGCAGACAAGCACACACACACACACACACACACACACATACACACACACACACACACACACACACACACACACACACACACACACACACACACACACACACACACACACACACTTTCAAGAATCTGAGAAGTGCGAGATATAAGCTTTTAATCAAAAGGGAAGAAAGAAAGCTTTTAATTTAAATTCTGATTAAATATTTTAAGATGCACTTATAGTGAACTGTGTAGTGATACTTTTTTTCTACTTCTCTACTTTTTTTCCATTTATTTGTTTGCATTTTACTAGTTTGTTGTGGGACCTTAATCTTTAAACAACTATAAATGAAGTTGCTAGCTCTTTCATCTCCCTGCCTTAAAACCCACATTTGCATGGTTTTGCACACTGGGCAGTGCCGGTTAGCTAGGGTTAAACTATTCAAGGCTCCACGAAGTCTGCTCTTCAATTTTTCCCTTAGAACTAGTTAAACTCTCAAATTAAGCACTCTAACTTCCTTTTACATCCCAGCACTTGCTCCACGCTCTCAGTAAGCACTAATTAATACTAACACAACACCTCCCCCTTTACTATACAGTAGTACAAGGCTCCCTAGTTCATCTCTACCGGACAATCAGTAAAACAGTTTCAGATATACTCTCCAGGCCAGCTGGTGAATCTGGGAATCTTGAGGCAATTTTACAATTGCCTCATGTACATGGACAACCCGCTCCTCCTTCCAACAAACACAAATGTATGTGAGAGATGCAACTATACAGCCAAACTAGAGGCCAAGCTCTCTCAACCCATGACTGGAACAGCCAACCAGGAGGAGGAGAAGGGAAACACTTGCACCACACTTCCAGTCTCACATAAAACAGTCACACATGCACCAGCAAACCACACACATAAATACACAAAAATGTACTCGGAGGCTCTAAATAAAAATCTGCCTAAGCAGCAGAGACCTCCAAAGCAGACATCCAAGCAACCTCCACCCTCAGACAAAAAACACATATCACATACTTCACAAAGTCAGCGTGTGCCATGCAACCACAGCCTTTAAGGGACAACAACACACCCAATACACCAGTAGAAGGGGACTCTATTGTCAGGCACACTGACGTCCCACTCACTAGACTGAACAAGGAGAAGGTTACTGTAAGCTGCCTGTCGGGTGCCAGGATCTGCCACATAACACAAGCACTCAGGTCACTACAAAACAAGTACAAATATGACTCTGTCATTGTACATGTTGGTGTGAATGACCTGAGATGTACCTCCCTGGACTACATGAAAAGAGACATAGAGGAGCTCTCTGATCATGTAGCCTAGGCCGGTTTGACCCTGACCCTGAGTAGCATCTTGCCCTCACCAAAAATGATGCCACAGTACAAAGAAAAAATTATCAGTTTTAACAATTAGCTAAGCTATTGGTGTCGTTCAAAGGGGATCCAGTGTCTGTCAGCCTGAGACGACATGCTCGACAAGCCACGCTGCTTCGCCAGAGATGGCTTGCACCTGTCACCCCTAGGCTTTCGAATACTGGCCAAGGCTCTTGCCACCCCCATAGTGCCTTTTTTAGGCAAGGCTCAAAAGACAAACCCACCTCCATAAACAACACAAGAAACCAGAAACTGAGGGTAATGCTACTCAATGCCAGAAGTCAAAACCGCAAAATGCACGCACTCGAGGCACTCCTTAGCATGGAGCAAATCGATATCTGTGCAGTAACAGAAACCTGGTTCAAAGCTCCAGAGAGCACCCCAGCACTACCAGGCTACAACTCATACCATACCTTTCGGCCCCATAACCCGGACCAAAATATAAAAGGAGGGGGTGTGTCCATTTTCATAAAGGATGCCCACGCCTCCAGGTTAGTAGCACAGCACGAGGCCTCGGAGACCATCCATGTGCAATTATCAGTGGGCAAAGCTGCTTTTCAGATCATAGCCTGCTACAGATCACCTACCTTGTCTCAGGACCCCCACTCAGCATTCCTGAGAACATTGGAAAATACAAAGGTCCTACCTAACACCATGATATTGGGAGATTTCAACTACCCAAACATTGACTGGGATAACTAATCAAGTACAAACTCCTTTGCCCAATGCTTCCTAGAGTTTATAAACTCAAACACCCTGGAACGGCTGGTCACCATGCCCACAAGAGGTGACAACATACTGGACATGGTCACCACCAACATGGGGGATCAGTGCTTCACACCAGAGGTAAACCCCTCGCTGGTAGGATCAGATCATAAACTAATCACACTGGACATCCACATCCCGAACCCACCCCAAGTCAAGGAAACCACTGTGAAAAACTTTTCAAAAGCCAACTTCACACTTCTCAAGACCGAGGTGGAAAATTTCATAGCCCCCTTGCTAGAGGATAATGCTGCCCAAACAACAGAATCCTTTACAAGTGCATTCTATGAGCATCTACAGGGATGCATGGATCGAGCCATCCCAAGTAAAACCAAAACTCACTCTTCCAAAAAAAGGGAAGCTTGGTGGTCCTCAGCCATAAATAAGCTTTACAACAGAAGGAGGAAACTACTACATGATAGAGCTAAATCCCAAAAAGGAAAGGCATCACAGATCGATATTAGCAAGAAACTATGATCCCTCATAAAATCATCTAAGGCCAGTTTCGAAAGAAAAATTGCCAAGAACTCTAAAGATAACCACAAAGCCTTCTTTAGCTATGTCAAAAATCTAGGTGGTAACTCTCAGATATGCTCTGAGCTAGTGCAAAATGGCAAAAAATACACTGAACCAACTGACATTGCCAACATCCTGGCTGACAAGTTCAGTGCAAACTTTACCCCCAAAAGGGCCCATGTCCATCCCAGAACAATGCAGAGCCCCAGACATCATGGATACGCAGGTAAAAACAGCCCTCTCCAAAGCTAAGAACACAGCATCAATGGGACCGGATGGTGTCCCAGGCTGTGTCTTACACGAACTCCAAAAGGAACTAAACCCTCACCTAAATTCACTGTTCAGACTCAGCCTTACCACAGGCTATGTACCCAAAGAATGGCGTACAGCAACAGTCATCCCACTCCACAAAGGTGGTGCCATAACAGAACCTGGGAACTATCATCCTATAAGCCTGACTAGCCTGGTCTGCAAAACTATGGAGCGAATCATCATGGAACTCATAAACAGAGACATTGGGAACCTCCAGACACTAGACCCTACCCAATTCAGCTTTGTTAAAGGCAGATCCTGCCTCCTAAACCTAGTTGACTTCTTTGAAGCAGTTACCAAGGCCATAGATGAAGGAAAGGTAGTCCACATAGCCTACCTGGACCTTGCTAAGGCCTTCGACACCATTCCACACTCTGGCATCATAGATAAGCTCACCAGCTTGAACATTAACACCTATGTCACAAGATGGGTGACCAACTGGCTCACGGATAGAACACACATGGTTAGAGTTGTGGTTGCCATGTCCAACTCTAAACCAGTTACAAGTGGCATCCCACAGGGCTCCGTCCTGGGACCCCTCCTGTTTGGTATATACTTCTCTGAGGTACAGGCAAGCACGGGAGGACTATGGCTGACCAAGTTCACAGATGACTGCAAACTGGGGGCCATAATCGAATCACTGGCTGACACAGACATCCTCCAGAAGGGTCTCACAGAGACAGATACCTGATGTTAAAACCATGGCCTCAAGCTGAATGCCAAAAAATGCATAGTCATCCCCTATGGGAAAAACAAAGTGCCACGAATTATCACATAAGTGGTAATCCACTAAGTACAGAAGAAGTAATTAGGGACCTGGGAACCCAGGTAGATAGCATCTTCTCCTTCAATAATCACATTGCCAAAGTAGTTAGAAATTCCTTCTATGTAGCCCACCTAATCACGAAAGGGTTCCCCTCTAGATCAAGAGAAGTCATTGTGCCCCTCTACTCATCACTCATTAGGCCCATAATAGAGTACAATGCCCCATTTGGGATATACCTTACTCGACACCGGCAACAGCTGTAAAGACCACAGAAGTACCTCACCAAAAGGATCATGGGCCTCAAAGAGATGCCCTATGCAGCTCATCTAAAAAAACTCCAGCTTTACTCGGTTGCTTACGACCTTCTCAGAGGTGATCTCTGCCAGATGTATAAGGCCATGTCCAACCCGGAATTAATGGACATGTTCCACCTCAAGAAAACCAAATCTCTTAGAGCCACACGCTCCAGTGAACTAAACCTCAGCACAACAATAAACAGGACATGCTGGAGGGATAGATTTCTGTCTCAGAGACTTCCCTCGCTCTGGAATAGAATCCCAGTTTATGTTAGGCAGAGCCCCTCGCTGACTCTCTTCAAGAGAAATCTTGATGAGTGGACGGGAAATCGCAGGTTTACCCCCTGGGATCACTTCAGTGGCCCTGCTAGACAGAGGCCCAGGAAACTAATTTAAAGGGGAGGCGAAAGCATACACATTCTGGCTAGGCTTATAAATGCCCTTGGGCTGATAGCCTAGTACCTACCTATGAACCTATGAACCTATAAGACTGTGTATTACTGCAAGATTTTAGTACTGATTATACATTACCCTGCACTTCAATTTCCATTAGTAGAATTACATGTAAAAGGTAGCTTTTTTGTTTTTTGAACCCAAACTGGACAATCTAGTAGCTTCTTTCACAGTTGTGGCAGGAATGTGATATGCTTCCAGATTTGATTTTAATTTAGTCATTTATTAGTGGTATTGGTACATTTCTGCATTGTTCAGGGCCTTGGTCTGTAGGATTGCTGCAGTGGCATTGTTGTGAATTCTGCTTCAGGATTTGTGTTTCAGTACTTTTTATAGCTGTATATACCTGCTTAAAGTTGTATTTCAGTAATACGGTACGTTAATCTGTGACGAGAGTGCAGTAGTGGCAGTATCGTTACTTCTGCTCCAGGGTGTGTTCTTCAATGCATTTTATACCTGTATGTACCAGATTAAAATTGCATTGCAGTGCCTTTATGTTTACCTTGTTACTGATTTTTCACCTGTTCTTTGACTATGCCCCACGCCCCGCTGAGGCATAAAGCTAATAGTTTCTGAAATTCTACCCACTTGACTTGATCTCCAGTTTCAGTCTTTTACTGTAACCTTCCCACCCTTTTACTGATGTGGTTTTAAAAGGCTGTGCCTTTGGCTTCCACGTCTTATGGTAATCTGACTTACAAAGTCCCTCCCCAGGTTCATTGCTATTGTCTGTTGTGTAGTCTATTTAAGTACTTTCCCTCCTGTTGTTTTCCATATATCCATAATACTAAGTACCCACCCAGCAAACCAGTACGGCACTTGATAAAACCTCCCTTACTACAAATTGCTTCCTGCTCATTTTCACAGAGATCCCATTTATTTGACTCCCTAGCCATAGTCTGTGGAGGTCCTGAGTTAATCCTGTTCCATCTTTGGCAGATAAGAGATTTATTTTATTCTTTTCCATTAACTGTTTAGAGTGCTATTGCTTTATTTAATGATTTTGCCTTTAAACCATTCTAAACATCACTAATATTTGAATTTACCTTGTCTAGGTATTTTATGTTTTGTTGTAGCATTATATTTGCAAGCAATCTTTCTTGGTGTTATTACATCAAGAGGTTAGCAATGTCCTATACAAACACAAATGAACAGAAAGTACATTTTAACTAAAGAAATTGCCTTTGAACTGAAATCTGCAAATTTTAGTGGCTAAAACAAACCATTGTGCAGGGCTAAGCTTAGACAGCTCATTTGCTCATTAAACAGCACTACTATCAAATCTTAGCACAATCTAAACTAGTATAGTGCCAAACCCCAAAGAGTCCCCACAAGGAGTTTTCTGTATACCTCAGTCCCTGACCTACAGTAGCTCACCCAATACAAGTCTAGATAACATGCATATGCAATTTCCAAAAGTCTCCATTGCCAGCTTGGTAGATACGGGCATCCTGAGATCATGTAGCAATTGTCTCATGTTCACAGACAATCATTTAATCCTTAAAAAAACAAACACAGTAATAGAGTGATGCACATAAACAATTTCACTGGAAGTAAAAAATCTTACAAACAAACAAAGTTGTAAAGAACACATACTGCATCCACCATATATAGTCTCCACCAGACACATAGACCAACCTATGCTGAGGCACTTAAAAGCAATCTTTCCAAACCTCAAAGACCTCCTAAGCCTATAAACAGTAATGAATATCCTTAGCAATCTCTAAAGCACTCAACAAAAGCAACACCAAACACCACATATACTCCTACACCCAGTGGCACCCCAAGAGCAAAGCCCTTAAAGCAAGCAAACACATTACCCAGGATTCTTGTCATAAGGGACGCTATTGTACAACATAGATATGCCCCATTCACCAGACTGAACAAAGAGAAGATAATGGTTAGTTACTTATCCGAAGCCAAGATCCACCAAGTTACAGAAACACTCAATTCACTACATCACATGTACCACTATGATTTTATCATAGACTATGTGGGAGTTAACGGCCTGAATCAAACTTTACTTTACTGCATAAAGAGAGACATTGTTGATCTCTCTGAATTTGTCTTAGGCATGGGTTTGCCTTACATTGAGAAGCATACTACTTTTACCAAGGATGATGCCACACTATGAACAAAACATGACAAACTTCAATAATTGGCTTAGTTTCTGGTATCTTTGCATGGTGAATCAATATTGGTCAGCATGGGAAGACATGGATAACAGAGTACATTGCTTTGTAAACGATGATCTATGCCTGTCTCCCCTAAGCTTATGAATATTGGCTAAAATTTTATCCACCACCTTAGAACATTTATTTAGGCAATACCAAATCAGCAAACCACTGACATAGCAAATTTTATTTATTTCTTTATTTTTATTTAATTTATTGACACTTTATTACCAAGAAAGTCTGCCTACAGGGTAAGAGCTCATTTACAACTGAGGCCCAGGGAGAACAGTCCTAAAGTAATACAAAACATTTTCAGAGCAATGATTTCACAGTCTTCACAAGTAATACAACAAAATCTACAGTTTAAATAATTATATCAAAATAGTCATAATATGAAAACACTAGCTAAGAAAATATAAAAGTTATGTGACAATGGTTTAATATTTAGAGAAATTTTAGCCAGTTTATAGAGAAATATATGGTACATTAGTGTAATACAACAGGAATTGCAATATGAAGTGACAGAGGAGCAGTGTTGTGGTATATTTAGAGAGAAAATGAGAGAGAAATTGATGGAAAGAAGTAAGTAAGTGAGTGAAGAAAGGAAAGTAAGTAGGTGAAAGGTGTAAGTAGGTACTTGTTCACCTTTAGGGGTATAGTTTATCCTGTTGTTGGGTAAGAACAGAGAGGATTTTGGCTAGGAAGTCTTTCAGAATGATTTTGAAGGATGGGCAGGTGGTTGTTGACCTGATGTACACAGTTATGGAGTTCTAGGCCTTAGCAACATGGTACGAGTGTAGACAATGTGCGGCAAAATTTATAGGTTTGTGGACAGACAGGAGTTTTGGTCAATAGATCATAATAACCGACTGAGAACATAGTCGCATAGAATTGTATTAATATTACGTGCTAGACAAGCGGATGGATGCTGGGTAATTTTATAAGTGGTAAGAAGCTGTGAGTTAGTTGATGAGATAGTTCTGAACAATTTGTGCTTTTTAGAGCTATACAATGGTGGGTTCTGAAAGGGGTATTTGTTACAAATTTAGCAACTTTGTTATAACATTGGTTAAGTTTTGATTGGTTTTATGCCTGGAGGTTAGTAAAGATGGGAGTGCCATAAAGTAGTGTGGAGAGGAGATAAGTAGTGACAAGTGTAGTTTTAGTTGCATTGGTGAGAAAATGTTTGGTTGTATAAAGCATCCCTAGGTTTTGATGAGCTTTTCTTATGTGGTTTTGTGTATGGAAGTTGAAATTAAGATTAAGAAGTGACTACAATGGTTGCATTATCAAAAGTGAGGACTTTGAATTTTGTTTTTCATGACAGCGGAATTTGGGGAAAAGAGTAGTAATATGTAACTCACAACTCATGCTCAAGCCCCCCACCAAAAAAAAAAAAAGCAACGTTTTAGTTGCTGTTAAAGCTTCCACCTGCATATTTTTTGGAGGTACACCAAGTTGTCAGATGCGCAAATGACTGTGGAGTCCTCTGCATACTGCATTAGGCAGAACTGTCGTGTGGATGTGTGGAGGGTGTTGGTAAGAATGTTAAAGAAGAGGGGACTAGGGATAGGTCCTTCTGATACACCAGTGGTGACTGGAAAGTAAGGAGAGAGGGAAGAGTGCCATTTTACTGACTAATACCTTTTGGATAGGTAGCTTTTGAACTTTAGAATGGTGGGAAAGACCTAATATGGGCATCTGAACTAGAAGCGTGCCTCGACAAACTGTGTTGAATGCTTTAGAGAAATCTAGAAATAAGCAAAAGACTAGTTTACCATTATTTCTCACCCCCGAGTTCACAACAACCTATGACCCTGAACAACGATGTAAATGACTGTGTAGAGGATGTTGTACATACTAAAAGTAAGCACAAAACAAACTCTGAAAAACAAACCACCCTTGTGGAGTGAATGTCCAGTGCATTGACACACATTAAGTCAACGCCCAAATGTCAAACCCTCCAGTATTAACACATTATGGACATGATCGATGGATTACCCAAGAGGAGACTAAACAAATGAAAGGAGTTTGCAGGGGGTAAGCCTCATCCACCCCCTGCTAATTATATATATATATATATATATATATATATATATATATATATATATATATATATGTATATATATAATAACTCCCAGATTACACAATCCCTGCGGAAAGGAAACATTTCCATTCTCACTTATTGTCAGTCTTTCACACCTGCTGACCTCCTGTCTCTGCTGACCAAATGGTGTTAACCTACTGTGTGTTGGGGCACTGGACATTCACTCCAGTGCCCTAGATCCATGTTAATAGAGTATATAACAAAAGGAAAATATTTATGGCTTTAATCAGGAAGTGCAACACTCAAAATTATAGAAGCTCTCTATCTAAACTAAGCACGAAATTAAGAAGACTGATAAAGTCCAACAAGTCCAGTTATGAGGTCAAGATAGCCTCACAGGCTAAGAACAACCAAAATGCCTTCTACAGCTATGCCAAAAGTATCAAAGGCAGCACACATCAGTGTGCTGAACTTGTGGTCAGTAGTGTCACCTTCATGGAGCAGCGTGACATACTAAATTTGCTGAATGATAAATTCGGCTTAAATTTCACCTCTGACTCTTCCCCCTGCCTCCCTCCCACCATGTAATATCTACTAACACCCCCCCAACTTTTAACAGGGAGCAGGTCCTGATGGTGCTCACTAAGGCCAAAAACACAGCTTCAATGGACCCTGACAATATCCCAGGATGCATACTAAATAGCTGAAAATGTGGCCTATCAGAGCCACTTGAGTCAAGTTTTGACTATAGCCTCAAAACAGGCTTTGCACCATGAGAATGGAGGACTGCAATGGTAATCACACTATACAAGGTTGGACCATCAACTGACCCCAGAAACTATAGACCTATTAGGATGACTAGGTTAATATGCAAAGCCATGGAACGGATTATCATGGACATAATAAGCAAAGACATAGGCAGCCTACAGACCCTGGACCCCAACCAGTTCAGCTTTATAAAGGGAAGATTATGCAATTAAACCTGGTAGACTACTTTGAGAAGGTCACCAAGGCAATGGATAAGGTGAAAATGGTGCATGCTACCTACCTGGATCTTGCAAAGGTGTTTGATGCAATACTCCACTCTGGTATAATTGACAAACTCACTGAATTGAGCATAAACTCCTACATAGCTCATTGGATTGCCAGCTGGCTCACAGACAGAACCCTGGAAGTCAGGATTTGTGATACCACCTCCACTAAGAGACTGGTCACCACCAGGCTACCTTAGAGCTCCATACTGGGACCACTAATACCTGGCATCTATTTCTCGGAGTTAAAAGCTTATGCCAAGGGCCTTTGACTGACCAAGGTTGCAGATGACTGAAAATTTGGTGATATCATAGATTCTTCCAATGACACAAACATCTTAAAAGGGGTCTAACTTAGAAAAATGACTAGTGCAAAAGTCATAGATTAAAAATCAATGCCAAGAAATGCATTATAGTGCCTTTTGGGAAAACTGTTACCCAGGCTAATTACTCCATTGCTAAGACACCCCTAAGAGTTGACCCAGTAGTCAGGAGTCTGGGAGCATATGTATACAGTAATCTGGCCTTTATTCAACATATGGCCAAGGTTGTGAGAAGATCCTTCTATGTTGCCCATCTTATACATTAAGGCATGGCATCTAGTCCAAGGATGTCGTAGTGCCACTTTATTCAGCCCTTATCAGACCCATCATTGAGTATAATGACTCCTTTGGCAAGTACCTGACCAAACATATGCAACAGTTGGAATGCTCTCAAAGGTTTCTTACCAGGAGAATCTAGGGTATAAACATATTGTTCTATATGGAGTTCTTTAAATCCCTATCTCCATACTCTTTCTCATACAGGTTCTGGAGAGGCAATCTATGTTTGGCATGCAAGGGATCTTCGGATTCAGCGCTGATGGATGTATTGTGCAGCTGCAAAATAACAGCATTAGAACCACTAGATCCAAGGATTACAATTTGGCTTATGACATAAATAAGATATGTTGGTGAGACAGATATGTGTCTCAGAGGATCCCCATACTCCAGAACAGGATGTGAAGCAGAGTCGATATCTAATCCTATTTAAGCATAATCTTGACCAATGGATGGGAAATAAAAAAAATTCACCCGGGGTATGGCCCCCATACCTCTGATAGTTTTGGGCATTGCTGTCTGCCTCTGTCTAACATGTAACTCACACATAAACTATAGAAACTTCCTAATTAATGTACCTTCTATTAACAAAATGCCTATAATACATAGGGACACAATTGGGTTGGAATGCATGGCTAGGTGTATAAATGCCCTGGTGGTCATTAGCGTAATATATGACTATGAACCTTTGAATGCACATTCACAAACACCTATGCATACTAACAACAAATGAATGCATGATAAAAGATACTGACATTTCAACTTACATTATCCAAAAACTGTAAAGGAACTAAGTTGCACTCTGTTACTCACAGGTATTTGTACTTCATGTGAAATAAACAATCCTCAGGATTTAATAAAATCTGTGTAGGTACTGTGTAGAGCCTACATGGAATGTATCCATGTACATGGCCATGGTTCCCCCTCAACAGCTTGCCATGCATATTAATGATGACACTCTGCCAAGAGACAGCATAAGGACAGGGATATAGAATCAACGTACGGAGAAGTATGTAGGTTATCCATGGTTGTGGATGCGATGTCTGGTCAGATGTTGTGTATAGGGTGAGGGTCTCTGTAATGCTAATGTTTAGATAATGAGAATTGTTGAAAACGTGGAATATTTTATTGTCATGGAATTGTTTTTTAAATTGCTATACGTTTGCGGGCCATGGCATGGGGAGCAGCACTGCCCAGCTGTGCTTACATATAAACAGTTGATACCTGCTACACATCTAAAACTAGAAACTGGATGTAATTAATTATCATAATTAAATATTTTATTTATTTTTTTAAATTCTGTTTGCATGGCAGAGTGTAGCAGAGCTGAGTGGCACTTATATATACATAGTCGATGGGTCTATATTAAATCAGTGAACGCTTAAAAAAGTGAATGCTGATTTATCGACCCCATGCAAGTGAAAGCTTAAAATCCCAAATACTCAGAACAGCGATTTATTTTCCCCAGGGAAAAAAAAAATCGCTGTTCCACAAGAAAATAAATAAATAAAAATAAACACTTTAAAACATTACATAAAGTGGGGAGCTTCACCCCCCACACCCCCCTACTTAAATATACCAACTCCGAGATCGCACTACAGTGATGAAAATGGCAAAGTAATGGAGGCGGCCAAGCAATTTCTTTCCCATGCAAAGAAATCTCTTATATGCTGTTTCACTATTTTGCTGTTTTGTTCTTTCAAATTCAATCAAGATGCATTCGCAGGATTGCATCTTTAATTATATAATAGGAACCTATATTCGGCACCTGCCAGACATCTAAAAATAGAAACCGGATGTAATTAATTATTTATTTCTAGGTCCATTTAAGCGTGTTTGCAAAGCATGGCACAGTGCTCAGCAATGTTAACAGGTAGCCTAGTAGTATACATCAAGGTATGTTAGTTTTTGTAATATCCAGGCAGCTAAATGGGTAGAGTAGTCATAACATGCCTGTAATTCAATTTACTGATTTTGTTTAATTTAATAAAAAAAATGTTAAATATGGCAATGCTGCACAGTGCTAAGCACTGTTTAAATATGCTAGCAGATACTACCATTTGCGTGGTACTAAGCTTTGCTAAAACCATGTGTGAGTTTTCGTGCTGCTCAACTCTGCTTGCCTTGTTTGCACAATGTTAAGCAACATGGCACTTTTTTGGATGTTGCTCAATGATGTGTAAGGGTGGGAAAATAGCCTATATTAAGTGCAATATGTGGGAATTCTGCACCATTCCTTGGAGTCTAATCATTTGTTCATATGGAGGTGGTGCTGGTGAAACTGCATACTTTCAGGCACAGAGATGGGGTGTTCAGGAGTGCAGGGTCATTGTTGGGCTCCTGGTAAAGAATCACTAGACCAGGCTGATGCAGGGCAGTTTCCAGGGCTCAGAATGAAAGGCAGAGGCCTGGAACCAGTTGGCCAGGGAATTCCCCAATGCTACTGGTATCCCCCACACTGGTGATCAGTGTTGTTACCATTATGATGACCTGAAGAGTAGAAAGAGGGGAACCTTGGACACCTGGGTCCAAGAGACAAAAGCTGGGAATGCCCCACAAATATGTAAGTATGTTTTCCACTGTTTTACCAAAATGCAAGCTGAATGTCTGCAAAACTAGTATGCATAATGGTGTACCTCTCTACCAACAGCTGCTGCTGAGAAGGCTCGCAGTGTTGAGTCCCATGTCAGGCACCTGGTCAGGTTGCATCATGGGTGTGGTAAGTATGGATTTATTATGCTACCTGTAGTGCAATAAGCAAGAAAGTGTAAAGCATTTACTGCAATAAAGTGTACACAATTAAAAATTGCAGTGCAATACATTGACAATTAGAGCTGCAGTGCAATAAATGAACAATAACAACTGTATTGCAATAAACAATAAATAATACCAATAACACTAAGCAAAATGGTGTACAGCAGGACTGTGTTGTCATAACTATTGAAATAGAACTGTATGCACTGCTTGTCTATGATAAGGTTGCTGCAGTCAAGTGTAACATTGTAATAGCTGTAAAATGTAAAACTAATGGCTTGCAAACTGTATTGCTCTACTCATAGTACAGTCCAAGACTATCTCCAGGCCAATATCAGTCACATAATACTGTCTGTTCCTCCTATGCCAGGTAATAAAGGTGTATGGGTGAGGTAGCCCACTCTATGGGGAGATATTGTGTGTGAACTTCTCAGAAATTTAACAGCAATATCAATAAAAAGTTAAGCAGAATTGTTGATTCCTAAATAAATCTGTTTTAATATATGCAGTACCACTGTACTCCATGCATGTGTGTTCCACTGTCACTGCAGTCAATTATAATGTGAAACAAATGTCCTGTAATATGTATTGCTCAATTCACAGAATAAAAAACTAACTACTATAAAACTATGCAGGAAAAACTTGCTCAAAACCCTCAAAAATTCTGGGCCTCAATAAAGAGCTTAATACACCCAGGTAAATCTACCACTCCTTCCCCTGTATTACTTAATAACCACAACAACATCCCCACCCAATTTAACAAATACTTTACTGAAACAATCCAAGCCCTAGCCAATGCCCAAAACACAACCAGTAACCCCACTCCAACAGAGACCCCCCCCACCCATTTCAGTACAAAATAATCCTACCCCAGTTTTTCCCTGAACCCAGTCCCCACCAATATAACTGCTAAACTCCTCAAAAAAATTAAACCAACCACATTAGCAGCTGACAATCTTCCAGCTGATTTCTTACAGATAACAGCAAATACTATAGCCTATCCCATGTCTATACTCATAAACAAGTCAATATCAGAATGTAAAGTTCCCCACGCATGAAAAATATCTATCATACCATTGCACAAAGGGGGTAACTTATTTGAGTTTACCAACTACTGCCCTATAGCAATCCTATCACCTTTGTCAAAAATACTTGAGAGAGTAGTTCATACCCAGCTTATGCAGTACCTCCTAAAAAAACAACCTTCTATCCAATTCTCAGCATGGCTTCAGACCTTCCCATTGCACTACCACAGCACTGCTTTCATTTTCCAACATTATCAATCATCATAGAAAAAACAGCTTATTTGTATCCTCCGTATTCTTAGACTTATCCAAAGCCTTTGATATGGTCAACCATAGCATACTCCTAGAAACTCTAGCTACCCTCAACATAAGCCCCTTCACCATATCTTGGTTCAATAACTATTTATCAGATCATCAGCAAGCAGTCCTATGGTAAGACCGATTGTCCCCCATACTACCAGTCACCACTGGTGTCCCACAAGGGTCCAGCCTCAGACCCTTGCTATTTTCACTATTTACAAACCAGATAGCCTCACCCTCTCTCTCTCTCTGCCTCTGTAGTTCAATATGCAGATGACACCACTATTACATGTGCCGTCCCCACCCTGAATAAACTAAAAACCATCACCCAAAATAACTTTACCCTAGCCGAATCCTGGTTCACCAACATCAAACTTATACTCAATCCCAAAAAAAACCAAACTCATTCTCTTTAGCCCAGGTCGATCTACTCCAATAAATAATAATTTTATCATACAATCTAAAGATAATACACAAATCACCCTGACAACCCACACAAAGCTATTAGACATAGTGATTGACAATAATCTGAAATTCGACATACATATAGCCTAGGCAATCGAGAATGTCAACAAAAAACTAGGTCTCCTTAATGAACCAACAGTTGATGACTAAACACACCAAAGCCACTATTGCAAGAACCCATCTGTTATCCATCCTTCTGTATGGTTCCCCTATCTTAACTAACCTTCGCCACACCAAATAATCAAGATGGAAACTTGCTACAACAAAATTGCCAAGTTTGCTACCAATACCAAACATAGGACCCATCATTGTATAGCCCTCAAGCAACTGAACTGGCTTGAGTTTCGACAAATCCTCCTCCACAACCAACTGACAGCAGCTCACAAGCTCTAATACCTTCCTGACAAAACCCCTGCCCTTCAGCAGCTAGCCCACCCCTATACCACCTCCAGAACCTTAAGATCTAGCAAACAGAACCAAATAAAAGTCATTAAACACAAAAATGAGACTGGAAAGTCTCTCTTTGCCTGCTCTACTGCCAAAACCTGGAACTCACTCCCAAATCACTTAACTTCTGTTACCTCTACTTCCCAATTTAAAAAAAAACTTCTCAAAACCCACTACTTAACAAGCTGGCTTTGCTCATGTCACCCTCCAGGTTAAACCATAACATCACTGTTGCTGGGATCCTACTTACATCAAAACAGTGGCTCTCTACCTCCCATTCTCTTCTACTCTACCCAATGATAAATACCCTACAATAAAAAAAAATTGTCTCAGAGTTTCATAAATGTATATTCTAATGTATTGACTTTCTTTTAGATATTTTAAAATTAATTTTTGTTAAGTATGCTCAATTGTATAAATCTCCTGTTTGCCATGATACTCACTTCTTATCTTACCACATTGTATCTTTTGTACTGTACTTTACTGGAGCTTTTCTCCCCGGGCCTCTGCTGAAAATTGGCCTGTATCCAGTCAGACTTTTCCGGTAAACAAATGTAAAATAAAAATAAAATAAATAAAAATAGTATCGTTCAAAGTTGTCTCCAGGCCATCATCAGTTACATAATGCTCTCATTCTCTCCCACCCCAGGAACAAAAGGTATATGGGTGAGGTAGCCCACTCTATGGGCAGATATTGTGTTTAGATTTCAGAGACACTTATCAGCAATACCAATAAAGTGTTAAGCAGGATTGCTGATTCATAAATAAATCTAATTATTTATAATATGGCTGTATTCCTTGCATTTCTATACTAAGTTGCTGAAGTCAATTGTTACATTATTTACAGATGTCTCCCTGCAGTCAAAGCTAATAGGTTTTATTCCCATGCCTGTTAACTAAGGCCTGACTGCTGTCTAGTTTATGTATCGTTCACAAACATGCCTCTCAAATGTCACAATTTATTGCAATGTAATTAAAACTGCCTAATCTGTCTATCACATGATTACCAGAAAAAAATGATTACCTGGAATGTATTACCACATCCACTTACAGAACACCTTGGTAGTTATATAAGTCCACATTATGTGAAACTGTTCTGTGTAGTTGTGTGCCTGCATTTATTATTGATTTGCCCATACTGACCCATACTAACACAGTGTGAGGTATGTATGTGCTATATAAGCTATAGAAGAATTGTAGTCAATGTACTCAAAACTGCCACTACACACCTGTAGAGTATTTATCAGCATTTTCAGGGATATAATCTGCATTATCAGCAATGGAATGTTTTTCTCTTTCTCCCACCCCTTATCTTCATTTATTTATTATTTCTGTTTATTATTATGATTTAATATTAGCATATTTTGTTAAACTAGCTATATTCTAGTAAAATGTGTTTTACTATTGTTATGTTTTTTTACGATTCACTATTAACATATTTTGTTAAAATAACTATTTTGTTAGGCTTATGCTTTAATTCTTACTTGCATGCTGTTAACATACCGACTGTTATGTTATTTAATGTTGTGTTACGCATAACATACATTAATATGTATTTGGATTAATTAAAATGATGTTCCATTCTTTTAATACTAACAATGGTTTGGTTAGTACTAACCTCAACTTATTGCTATACCTCATTTACCACAGTACATCAAGGTAGAACATTTCTGTGTGATCCGCCTACCTTGCCTCCTCTGCTGTGGCATCAGGCCCGAGCACGTCTGGGACCTATACTGGTGGTGCCCCCCTTTGTTGCCCCTGCACAACCTGTGAGGTCAGGTAGTACTGCCCCATGGGATGGGAATGGGCCTCCCTCTTGAAACAGTGGTGGAGAGGGAGTTGTCACCCTGGATGAGCTGCTGGTTTTGGTGCACAGGATAGTCTACCATGGTTGTGACCATCACCTGTGCTGAATAAAGGGCATGCTGGCCAACATCGTGGAGCAGCCTCACCTGGTTACCAGCCTCCACCACTGCAACCCCGGGTATCATGGGTGGCGATGTGAATCATGCTGCTTCCTTGTGGAGGCGTATGGGATTTGATTCCACAACACCTTCTCTATCCTAGGTGTTTACCCCTGTCATGTGTCACACACCATCCCTGTCTACTGTCTTGTCTGTCTGAAAATTCAGTCTCACCCACACAACTTACCTCCCCCACACATACTTGTAAAGAATACCACCAGGATGAAAGGAGGTAGTTGACCACTTTGTAGAAAATCCATTTATTTAGTGCTTTTGTCCTTAGTAAACTAACTTCATCAGAATACTGAAAACACACATAGCTCCATCTTTTTTACCCAGCCGGCTGTTGATGTTAATTAAACTGTTAAAATGAATATCTTAAAGGGCTATGTCCAAAACTTTCCATATATATATATATATATATATATATAATATATATATATATGTATACAAACATTCATTTCACCATGCCAAATTATTAAAAACATGAAATACTTATAAACCTAAGGCTGCTTTTAGTCTTAGGACAGGACTGATTGATATATTTTCATTTAATTTGTTTGCAATTGCCACTGGAGCTCCTTGTATTCAAGGTAGTCATCTGTGGGTCCACCTCTCTGCCCCTCCATCCACCTGGTCAATAATAATGAATTTGAAAAAATGGTCAGTAAACTTCTGAATGTGCAGTGATAGTGCATTGTTCATTTCCTTCTTCACAATGTCATAATTATGTTGACAAATTCTGTTTTTTAGACAACTCTTCATTTTTTCAATATAGAACAGATGCATTTATGCACACATACCTATGTCCCCTCCCCAACATTCCACTCTCACTGTAAAAAGAAAAAAATGGGCACCTGTCTCCCAGAACATATTGTCACATACATAGCTCTCCATTTCACACTTGTCCACTGGACCCATGTAATTTGGTCAAAATGGCATGACAACGCAGTTATATTGTCTTCACCCGTCTCTCTGGGGATGAGAGTTCAAAGTCATGTACAAATTCTGTTAAAGTGCACATTTGTTTCTGTACAAGAAATTAATTGCTATGGTTCTTTCCTATAATCTTCCTGGACAACCCTACAAGCCTTTCACTATGTTTTCCCCCTGCTTCCACCCCATTTCACTACTTTCATATCTCCCCATTGTTCTTTTCGTTATATTTTTTACCATGACGCTGTGTGATGTGCCACGTCACGCAGCTTCGCTAAGCTCAGCTACATAGAGCTATATTGAATATATATGTTTTCTATTTATAATAAACACCTGTTCCATATTTTGGACCCAAGATCAGTGCACCTGCACATCACTGCTTGAACCTGCCACACCACACAGTTCTTAATTAAAATAGTCGGATTAAACTAAACATAGTAATTGTTAGTTATAGTCATTAAGCATGTTTAAGCAGGGCTCTGCATCATGCCACATTGTGCAAATGATTAAAAAAGTAAAAGAACAACTGGGAGTGTACCTTAGACTCTGGCGGAAGACTACACCACTAGAAAGCCAAACACATAATAAGCCAGCAGCAAGTTGCAAGGCCTAAAAGCAAGTTGGATAGCCCATGAGGGCATATCTGTTTTGCAGGGGGATATATAAACACACACATGCACATCAAGTGGTCTGGAGTGAGATTAGAACCCCTACCTATCTAGTCTTATACATTATAGATAACAGCACTTATCACATGCACCACAGGTTAAGTTTGTTGTATATGTGGTTGCAGACATGGTACTTGTGCATTATACAAACTAGGCCTGTATTGAACAGCATATGTGGCCTGCAGAGTGATATTGCTTCGTACTGTTACCTACATCTAGTATCCTAGCAGTCAGAAAACTATTATCCTAGCTATGTGTGTATAGTTAGCAAAATGGCCATATGTGGCTGCTTGCAGTTAGATAGGTGAAACTGTGGGCAAGACCAATGTGCCCTGTCCATGCATGCATTGACAGCATTCTACACTATACCACCTGCTCACCTGTGTCTGTCTACATGGTGACATCCAGCAGGCACAGGGGTCTGTAGTTAAGTGGATTATGTACTTTTGCGTCCTTAGTTTGGATCCTTTGAGCAACAGTATGAATGTGTAATAGTGCAGATTTAGTCACTATTATTAGGGTATGCAGGACAAGAAATGTAGCTATGTGTGTATGATATGTATATGCGCTATGTCGATTTATGGGGATAGTCTATGTATCATTTTAATATGTATAAATATATATATATATATATATATATATATATATATATATATATATATATATATATATATATATATATATAGATAGATATGGATTCACTTTATAATTTCAAAATACTGAAATACCGAATTTCAGTGTTTCGAAATCATAAAGTTGAACGTCCATAATCTCGACAGCACAAAATCACGAAACACACAATCGCAAACACATACACACCATACACCACACAACACATAGATCATTCAACCCACACTACAACAAACAAAAGACACACAAACAGAAAAACACAAACAAACAAACCTACACTATATGTAAGCATGGGGAAAAGTCCCCTGCACCCCCACACCCCCCTACTTATATATACTAACTCCAAGATCGCACAAACAGACACAAAAAGGAAAAACACACCCACACATTTCACAGTCCCTTGCACACACACAAGCATCACACATATACATACATCAACACATCCAACACTTACACACATTCAGACACACTCGAACTCCCACATAAAACCCTTACAAAACACTCACTTACCTTCAATTGCACCTACATACATAATGCACTCCCAACACCAAACGCCAGGTACCGTAAGCCATAACCGCGAATTTGAGATATTCAAATTCGCGATTATGCACTTTTGCGATTTTGGGTTTTCGACTTTATGATTTCGAAATACTGAAATTCGGTATTTCAGTATTTCGAAATTATAACGTGAACCCATATCTATATATGTATATATATATATATATATATATATATATATATATATATATATATATATATATCGGTATTTATCTGACACTACATAGCAATACATATACTATGTATGTGAGGGAGAGATAGTGACAGATGGATATGTATACGTATATGTCTGTAGGTATAGACATAGTTATACATAACAGGTCATTTTGATGAAGGGGCAACAGAATTGTGCTCATATTAACTAAGTGTATGGGCAGGTCCAGTGGGACTGTCAGTACTTATAAAGTGACTCCAGGCCACACCTACCTGTTCTCCAGTCCAGTCTAGGATTTTGTGTGTTACAGTTATTGGCATCTGCCCCTGTTTCTACAGTACTGCACTTCACAGAAATATCCACAGCCTTCCCCACTTGTCTGTTGTACTTAATATGTGACTGAGGGTTATAATGTTACTCCATGCACAGACTGACAGTGCATACCTCTCAACTGTACAGATTTTCACAGAATGTCCAGATTTTTCCCCTCATATTTTTGGTCTGTTCCTCATAAAATTTTTGACTTTCTAGTAAGTTATTGAATATTGACGTCACTAAATAATACTAAATGAAGACAAACATTTGAGTTTCAGACTTTATATCCTTCAGAAAATATGTAATAATGCAAAACATTTTAATCTAGTAACTTTCTAAGTTTATAGGAGCAATATTTAAATTCTGTCCCTATTTTTGAGCCTTTGTCCTTCATTCTTTCTGGCTTTGTCCAGATTTCTTTCCACTAGGAGGTTGAGAGGCATGACAGTCTGTGAAAACACCAACATAATAATACCTCACATGCAAAATATTTGAGCACTTCCAGGTTAGAATCATCATCGCCATCAACAATGTTAATTTCCCAGGAGACTGAGCCACAAAGACTGTCAGACAGAGGAATCATTCATTACACAATCAACAGCATAAATATGTAGGGTGTTATTCCTGTGTTACTTGAGACATAAAATGTGTGATTGAGTTGTATGTTACAGCCCTGAGATTGCCTGGTCTGCTGATATACTATTGCTGACTTTCGGTTAAAGCAGTTATATGGGAACACTGCTGTGTTGGGGGTGGGGGAAGAACAGCACATGATCTGCTGGGATAGACAGTAGTCCAGATATTATGTGACTCCATTGTTTCACATCTCCCCTGACTGATGTAGTGAATACTCCAACCATGAGGCCTAGTGATTATTAAGGAACACATACTATTGGGATGGGTATCTATAGTCACATGTAAATGTTACTTCTGTCAACATAGCTCATTATATTTCCTTGTATAAATGCAGCAGATCCATGCATACAATACCATATTACATTAATCCTTACAAGTAGTGCGTAGGGTAGAGACTTACCTTGTGAATGCAGCAGTTGGCAGAACTGTAGTTCAGGGCTGACTCTGTCTGATGCAAGCAGGACACAGCCAATACATGGATAGGTACAGGTTGTGTGGGTTGCCTGGCATCAACAGTTTTAATATCTGTATGTGAGTAGCAGTAATGTGTCAGTTCCTAGAGCCCTAGGTCGCCAGTGAATGCAATATGCATTTCCTCTTAGCCAAAGCCAGGGCATACTGGGCATGCCTACATCTGCCTACAGGGACATCATCAGGGGGTACCTCCTCTGAGTCCTCCTGTAAGTGTGGCTGTGGTGATCTAGGCACTGGTGGGCAGCTGTGTATCCCTTCCCTTTACTGATCCTGCTGCAGCTGCTTCCTCAGAATCATATTGTGTAGCATGGCACATACTGTGAATATCTGTGCACAAGCAGCTGGAGTATACTGCAGGGCTCCACCAGATATATTAAGGCACCAGAACCGTGACTTCAGAAGCCCAAGCACATGCTCTATGATGTTCTTAGTTTGTGCGTTTGCCTCATTATGGCATTCCTCCGTGGGTGTGTGTGCTTTTCTGATGAGTGTCATTATTCATGGTCCCAGTGCATAGCCAGCATCCCCCATTAAATGACCGTGTATAATGCCCCCTAGCAAACATCTGGTGCAGCTGTAACGAGTGCTAGATATGTGAATCATGATAACTGTCAGGGCTGCCAGCACACACATTTCTGATAATCCCCTGGGCATTGCACATGACATGGCAGTTGATGGAGTGGTACCCCTTGGGGTTGACTTAGATTCTACCCTTCTCATCGAGTGGTGCCTTGATGGGTACATAAGTGCAATCTTTGGCACCCAGTACCTCCAGGTAGTATTCTACACAGTAGAAGTGTTGCATATTGCTGGCTTTCACCTCAGGTGTGAGAGGAAAAGAAATGTGCTCACTGGCATATGGTAGCATGGCATCCAGGAACTAGTGGAGTACCCTGGATGCTGATGCCAGTGAGACCCCCATCATGTCCCCAGATGGTCTTTGGAAAGTACCTGCAGCTAGTATCCTAAGGGCTACACATACCTTTGTTTCTACTGGGATGGGTCCCCCTCTGTTGGCTCTGGGTCTGAAGTGAGGGTGGCAGAGATCAGTGAGTTCTTGTAATATGTCTCTATCCACCCTGTAGCACTCTACAATCTCCAGCTTATGTAGCTCCTGGAAGGTTACCTTGGGCTTGAATGCTCTTCTCATTTTCTGCCTAGGCCTATTGTCAGCAGCAGGAGCAGCACTGACTTCAGGATCTAGCACATACAGATGTAGCAGACCTGCAGCAGCCCCTAGTGCATATTTTGTAGTGCTCTGTTGTAGATGCTGACTGTGTGAATCACTACCTATGATGCATTGCACCTGCTTAGTATATCATTAACATCATTTAATGGCCCTAGTTTAAGTTAAACAAGGGTCAAAACTAATTAATATGTCACTGTTTTTTTAGATACACTCAGCACTGTAGCATGCCATGCAAATGCCTACCCCATAAGAAACCAAAGCTTAGCAGTCAGTGTACACCCTCCCCCCAGAAATCCACACTCAGTATGGTGGCGCTCCACAGAAACATGCAGAAACATGCGCCACTTAGATAAACAAAACTTAGACGTTAGTGCACACTCACCCTGAAAGGCATGCTCAGCATTGTGGTGTGCCGTGCAAACAGGTGCTGCTAAGCTGAACTAGAAGTCATTGGATACACCCTCCCCTGACATCAACTAACTCCTCTTTAAACACCAACATGGTTCTCTACCTAAACAGAGGGGATATGAGAACACAATTGCCCCTTTATACTATTCAGTATCTCTGGCTCATTTGCATAGGGATCCATGGTCACAGCCTGGAAAGTACACACTTCATAGCCCTACCACGTTAGCAACAACACCAATGCACCATTGTAGATACTCCATGCAAGGTCCTATAATACATTTCTGTCACATAACATTAATTTTGTTTCTTCCATTTTTTTGTTTGTTTTTCAATAAAGTATGTTTGCCCACTGTGGTGCACGGCATGAACATGCCCATATTACTAAAAAATAAAATTAATTTAACTTTTTTCCTTTAATTTTTCAGACACACAGAGGATAGTTTCACTCATATATGTATGTGGTATGCCATTTCTGTCCATTTATCTACATTTTTACAGCCCCTTTTTGTCTGTCTGCATTCCTGTACACGGAATTTTTCCATGTACACTACGGACTGACATGGGATCTGAAGGGATGCCTATCTGCCTCATTTGCATGAGATTCACCTGCTTATGAGGTGATTTGCATGCCACAGAACTTCCCGTGTTGGCACGTGAGTACTCGCCACCCAGCAGTGCTTACTGAACCTAAAACCTGCTTACTTTTCTGTAAGCAGCACAGCATGATAACTACATGATAAAAAAGACTGTGTAGGCTTTATTAAATTCCTCCCATTGTTTATTTATTTATTGACATTTGATTTACAGGGAAAGTCCAATTGGGTAGAAGCCCATTTTCAGTGGAGGTCCTGTGAGAAAATCTCCAAGCTATTACAGAACATTTTAAAAACAATAATTTAAATCTTTAAAAATGAAAGAAAAACATCTGCAGTTTAAGTAATTATAACAGATTAGACATAATATTAAAACATTGGCTAAGAATCTATACAAGTTATATGACAATCATTTAGTATTTAGGGAAATTTTAAACAGTTTGTAGAGAAATTAAAGGTAAGTTAGTCTAATACAATCTAATACAAACATGAACTGCAATATAAAGTGAGGGAAAAACAGACATATGGTATGTTTAGAGAGACAATCTGGGAAGAGCGTTCGACAAAAGTAAGGAAGTAAATGAAGAAGGGAGAGTAAGGAGTTAAAAGGAATGAAAAGGTACTTGTTCACATTTAGGGATATAGCATATCCTGGTTTTGAGCAGGGTCAGAGGCATATTTTAGATAGAACGTCTTTTGTAGTGGTTTTGAAAGATCGGAGGGAGGGTATTGACCTTATGGATACAGGTAAAGTGTTCCAGGCATTATCAACATTGCACAAGTGCAGAGAAAGTCCAGCAGATTTGATAGGTTTGCCAACAGGCAGTAGTTTTTGGTCTGTTGATCACAATGACCAACTGGGAACATAGTTGTGTAGAATGTTTTTAGTGCTGGACAGGCAGCTGAATTCTGGATAGTTTTATAGGTGGTAAGAAGCTGTGTATATGTTAATTGTTGAGGCAGTTCTAACCAATTTAGGCTTTTTAGTACTATACAGTGGTGAGTTCGGAAAGGGATATTTGCTGCAAATTTAGCTACCTTGTTATAGCATCATTCAAGTTTTAATTTTTGTGAAGCCTGGAGGTTAGTGAGGATGTGAACACCATAAAGAAGAGTGGGGAGGAGATATGTAGTGCCAAGTGTTGTTTTGGCTGTGTACAAAGTTGTAAAGAACGCACAATGCATCCACCATATATAGTCTCCACCAGACACATAGACCAACTTATGCTGAGGCCCTTAACAGCAATCTTCCCAAGCCTCAAAGACCTCATAAGCCTATAAACAGTAATGAATATCCTTAGCAATCTCTAAAACACTCACCAAAAACAACACCAAACACCACATATACTCTTACACTCAGTGGAGTCCCAAGTGCAAAGCTCATAAAGCAAGCAAACACATTACCCAGGATTCTTGTCATAGGGGACCCCATTGTACAACACAGATATTCCCCACTCAACAGACTGAACAAAGATAAGATAATGGTTAATTACTTATCTGAAGCCAAGATCCACCAAGTTACAGAAACACTCAATTCACTACATACGTTTATCATAGACTATGTGGGAGTTAATGACCTGAATCAAACTTTACTTGACTGCATAAAGAGAGACATTGTTGATCTCTCTGAATGTGTCTTAGGCATGTGTTTGCCTTACATTGAGAAGCATACTACTTTTAACAAGGATGATACCATACTACGAACAGAACATGACAAACTTCAATAATTGGCTTAGTTTCTGGTATCTTTGCATGGTGATTCAATATTGGTCAGCATAGGAATACATGGTTAACAGAGTACATTGCTTTGCAAATGATGTTATATGTCTGTCTCCCCTAAGCTTATGAATATTGGCTAAAATTTTATCCACCACCTTAGAACATTTTTTAGGCAATACCAAATCAGCAAACCGCTGACATAGCAAATTTTCTTTCTTTATTTATTTTTATTTAATTTATTGTCACTTTATTACCAAGAAAGTCTGACAGGGTAAGAGCTCATTTTCAACTGAGGCCCAGGGAGAACAGTCCTAAAGTAATACAAAACATTTTCAGAGCAATGATTTCACAGTCTTCACAAGTAATACAAAAAAAAATCTACAGTTTAAATAATTATATCAAAATAGTCATAACATGAAAACACTAGCTAAGAATAGATAAAAGTTATATGAAAATGATTTAATATTTAGAGAAATTTTAGCCAGTTTATAGAGAAATAAATGGTACATTAGTGCAATACAACAGGAATTGCAATATGAAGTGACAGAAGAGCAGTGTTGTGGTATATTTAGAGAGAAAATGAAAAATAAATTGATGGAAAGAAGGAAGAAAGTGAGTGAAGAAGGGAAAGTAAGTAGGTGAAAGGTGTATGTAGGTAATTGTTCACCTTTAGGGATATAGTTTACCCTGCTGTTGGGTAAGAACAGAGAGGATTTTGGCTAGGAAGTCTTTCAGAATGATTTTGAAGGATGGGTGTGTGGGTGTTGACCTGGTGTAAACAGTTATGGAGTTCTAGGCCTTAGCAACATGGTACGAGTGTAGACAATGTGTGGCATAATTTATAGGTTTGTGGACAGACAGGAGTTTTGGTCAATGGATCACAATAACTGACTAGGAACATAGTTGTACAGAATTGTATTAATATTACGTGTTAGACAAGTGGATGGATGCTGGGTAATTTTATAGGTGTTAAAAAGCTGTGAGTTAGTTGATGAGGTAGTTCTGAACAATTTCTGCTTTTTAGCGCTATACAGTGGTGGTTTCTGAAAGAGGCATTTGCTACAAATTTAGCAACTTTGTTATAACATTGCTTAAGTTTTGACTGGTTTTATGCCTGGAGGTTAGTAAAGATGAGAGTGCAGTGTGGAGAGGAGATAAGTAGTGACAAATGTAGTTTTAGTTGCATTGGCGAGAAAATGTTTGGTTGCATAAAGCATTCCTAGTTTTTGATGAGCTTTTCTATGTGATTTTGTGTATGCAGGTTGAAATTAAGATTAGAAGTGACTTCAATGGTTGCATTGTCAAGAGTGAGGACTTTGAATTTTGTTTTTCATGAGAGTGGAGTTTGGGGAAAAAAGTAGTAATATGTAACTCACAACTCATGCTCAAGCCCCTCACAAAAAAAAAAAAAAAAAAAAAAAAAAAAAGCCATGTTTCAGTTGCTGTTAAAGCTTCCACCTGCATACTTTTTTGGAGGTACACCATGTTGTCAGATGTGCAAATAACTGTGGAGTCCTCTGCATATTGTATTTGGCAGACCTGTCATATGGATGTGTGGAGGGTGTTGGTAAGAATGTTAAAGAAGAGGGGACTAGGGATAGGTCCTTCTGATACACCAGTGTTGACTGGGAGGTAAGGAGAGAGGGAAGAGTGCCATTTTACTGACTAATACCTTTTGGACAGGTAGCTTTTGGACTTTAGAATGGTGGGAAAGACCTAATATGGGCATTTGAACTAGAAGCTTGCCTTGACAAACTGTGTTGAATGCTTTAGAGAAATCTAGAAAAAGACTAGTTTACCATTATTTCTCACCCCCGAGTTCACAACAACATATGACCCTGAACAACAATGTAAATGGCTGTGTAGAGGCTGCTGTACATACTAGAAGTAAGCACAAAACAAGCTATAAAAAACAAACTACCCTGGCAGAATGAATTTCCAGTACACTGACACACACTAAGTCAATGCCCAAATGTCAAACCCTCCAATATTAACACATTATGGGCGTGATCGGCAGATTAGCCAAGAGGAGACTAAACAAATACAAGGGGTTTGTAAGGGGTAAGCCCCCTCCACCCCCTGCTAATTATATATATATATATATATATATATATATATATATATATATATATATATATATATATATATATATATTAACTCCCAGATTACACAATCCATGAGGAAAGGAAACATTTCCATTCTTGCTGATTGTCAGTCTTTCACACCTGTTGACCTCCTGTCTCTGCTGACCAGATGGTGTCAACCTATTGTGTGCTGGGGCACTGGACATTCACTCCACTGCCCTAGGTCCTCCTAAATAGAGTGTATAACAAAAGGAAAATATTTATGGCTTTAATCAGGAAGAGCAACACTCAAAATTATAGGAGCTCTCTAATTAAACTAAACACCAAACTAAGAAGACTAATAAAGTCCAACAAGTCCAGTTATGAGGTCAAGATAGCCTCACAGGCTAAGAACAACCACAACGCCTTCTACGGCTATGTCAAAAGTATCAGAGGCAGCAAACATCAGTGTGCTGAACTTGTGGCTAGTTGTGTCACCTTCACCAAGCAGAGTGACATACCAAATTTGCTGAATGACAAATTTGGCTTAAATTTCACCCATGACTCTCCCCCTGCCTCCCTCCCTCCATGTAATATCTACTAATGCCCCCCCCCCAACTTTTAACAGGGAGCAGGTCCTGATGGTGCTCACTAAGGCCAAAAACACAGCTTCAGTGGACCCTGACAATATCCCAGGATGCTTAGTAAATAGCTGAAAATGGGGCCTACCATGACCACTTGAGTCAAGTTTTGACTATAGCCTCAAAACAGGCTTTGCACCATGAGAATGGAGGACTGCAATGGTAATCCAACTATACGAGGTTGGGCCATAAACTAACCCCATTAGGCTGACTAGGTTAATATGCAAAGCCATGGAATGGATTATCATGGAAATAATAAGCAAAGACATAGGCAGCCTACAGACTCTGGACCCCAACCAGTTCAGCTTTATAAAGGGAAGATTATGATTACTAAACCTGGTAGACTACTTTGAGAAGTTCACCAAGGCAATGGATAAGGTGAAAATGGTGCATACTACCTACCTGGACCTTGCTAAGGTGTTTGATGCAATACTCCCTTCTGGTATAATTGAAAAGCTCACTGAATTGAGCATAAACCCTTACAAAACTCATTGGATTGCCAGCTGGCTCACAGACAGGACTCTGGAAGTCAGGATTCGTGATACCAACTACACTAAGAGACTGGTCACCACCAGGCTACCTTAGGGCTCCATACTGGGACCACTACTACCTGGCATCTACTTCTCGGAGGTAAAGGCTTATGCCAAGGGCCTTTGACTGACCAAGGTTGCAGATGACTGCAAATTTGGAGATATCATAGATTCTTCCAATGACACAAACATCTTAAAAGGGGTCTAACTTAGATCAATGACTGGTGCCAAAATCATGGACTAAAAATCAATGCCAATAAATGCATTATAGTACCTTTTGGGAAAACTGTTACCCAGGCTAATTACTCCATTGCTAAGACAGCCCTAAGAGTTGACCCAGTAGTCAGGGATCTGGGAGCATATATAGACAGTAATCTGGCCTTTATTCAACATAGGGTCAAGGTTGTGAGAAAATCCTTCTATGTTGCCCATCTTATAAATTAAGGCATGGCATCTAGTCCAAGTATATCATAGTGCCACTTTATTCAGCCCTTATCAGACCCATCATTGAGTATAATGGCCCCTTTGGGAAGTACCTGACCAAACATATGCAACAGTTGTAATGCCCTCAAAAGTTTCTTAACAGGAGAATTTAGGGTATAAACATATTGTCCTATATGGATTTCTTTAAATCCCTATCTCCATACTCTTTCTCATACAGGTTCTGGAGAGACAGTCTATGCCTGGCATGCAAGGCATCTTCGGATTATGCTCTGATGGATGTATTCTACATCTGCAAAATAACAGCATTAGAACCACTAGATCCAAGGATTAAAATTTTTCTTATGACATAAATAAGATATGTTGGTGAGACAGATATGTGTCTCAGAGGATCCCCATACTCCAGAACAGGATGCGAAACAGAGTCTGTATCTAATCCTATTTAAGCATAATCTTGACCAATGGATGGGAAATAAAAAATTCACCCGAGGTCTGGCCCCATACCTCTGATAGTTTGGGCATTGCTGTCTGCCTCTGTCTAACATGTACCTCCCACCTAAACTATAGAAACTTCCTAATTAATATACCCCCTACTACCAAAATACCCATAATACATAGGGACACAACTGGGTTAGAATGCATGGCTAGGTGTATAAATGCCCTGGTGGTCATTAGCTTAGTATATAACTATGAACCTTTGAATGCACATTCACAAACACCTATGCATACTAACAACAAATGAATGCATGATAAAAAATACTAACATTTCAACTTACATTATCTGAAAACTGTAAAAGAACTAAGTTGCACTCTGTTACTCACAGGTATTTGTAGTTCATATGAAATAAACAGTCCCCAGGATTTAATAAAATCTGTGCAGGTACTGTGTAGAGCCTACATAGAATGTATCCATGTACAGGGCCATGGCTAACCCTCGTCAGCTTGCTATGCATATTAATGATGACACTCTGATGGGAGACAGCATAAGGAGAGGGATATTGAATCCACATAGCGAGAAGTATAGAGGTTATCCATGGTTATGGATGTGATGCCTGGTCAGATGCTGTGTACATGGTGATGGTCTCTGAAATGCTCCCCACTACTGTTGAGATAATGTGAATTGTTGAAAATGTGGAATATTTTATTGTCATGGAATTTTTTTTAAATTGCTATATGTTTGCGGGCCATGGCATGGGGAGCTGCACTTACATATAGACAGCTGATACCTGCTACACATCTAAAAATACAAACTGGATGTAATTAATTATCATCATTAAATATTTTTTTTTTTTAATTGCTGTTTGTTTGGCAGAATGTAGCAGAGCTGAGTGGCAATTATGTATACATAGTCGATGGGTCTATATTAAATCAGTGAATGCTTAAAAAAGTGAACGCTGATTTATCGACCCCATGTAAGTGAAAGCTTACAATCCCAAACACTCAGAACAGCAATTTTTTTTTCCAGGGAAAAAAATCGCTGTTCCACAAAAAAATAAATAAATAAAAATAAAAACTTCAAAACATTACATAAAGTGGGGAGCTTCATTTCGCACACCTCCCCTACTTAAATATACCGACTGCACGATCGCACTACATTGATGAAAACAGCAAAGTAATGGAGGCGGACAAGTGATTTCTTTCCCAGGCAAAAAACTCTCTTATATGCTGTTTCGCTATTTTGCTGCTTTGTGTTTCCAAATTCGATCAAGATGCATTTGAAGGATTGCATCTTTGATTATATAATAGCAACCCATAGTCGTCACCTGCCAGACATCTAAAAATAGAAACATGATGTAATTAATTATTTTTTTCTAGGTCCGTTTAAGCGTGTTTGCAGAGCACGGCACAGTGCTCAACAATGCTAACAGGTCGCCTAGTAGTATATGTTCTTGTAATATCCAGGTAGCTAAATGGGTAGAGTAGTCATAACATGTCTGTAATTTAATTTACTGATTTTGTTTAATTTAATCAAAAAATGTTAAATATGGCAATGCTGCACAGTGCTAAGCACTGTTTAAATACACTAGCAGATACTACAGTTTGCATGATGCAAAGCTTTGCTAAAACCATGGTTGTGCGAGTTTTCGTGCTGCTCAACTCTGTTTGGCTTGTTTGCACGATGTTAAGCAACACGGCACTTTTTTGGATGTTGCTCAATGATGTGTAAGAGTGGGAAAACAGCCTATATTAAGTGCAGTAGGTTGGAATTCTGCACCATTCCTTGGATTCTAATCATTTCTTCATATAGCGGGGTGGTGCTGGTGAAGGTGCACACTTTCAGGCACAGAGATGGGGTGCTCAGGAGTCCAGGGTCTTTGTTGGGCTCCTGGTAAAGAATTACAAGCCCAGGCTGATGCAGGGCAGTTGCCAGGGCTCAGAATGTAAAGCAGAGGCCTGGAACCAGTTGGCCAGGGAACTCATAAAATGCTACTGATATCCCCCACACTGGTGATCAGTGCCGTCACCATTATGATGACCTGAAGAGGAGAAAGAGGAGAATCTTGAACACCTGGGTCCAAGAGGCAAAAGCTGGGAATGCCCCACAAATATGTAAGTATGTTTTCCACTGTTTTACCAAAATGCAAGCTGAATGTCTGCAAAACATATATGCATAATGGTGTACTTCTCTTCCAACAGCTGCAGCTGAGATGGGTCGCAGTGTTGAGTACCATGCCAGGCACCTGGCCAGGTTGCATCATGAGTGTGGTAAGTAAGGATTTATTATGCTACCTGTAGTGCAATAAGAAAGAAAGAGTAAAGCATTTACTGCAATAAAGTATACACAATTAAAAACTGCAGTGCAATAAATGGACAATTAGAACTGCAGTGCAATAAATGAACATTAACAACTGTATTGCAATAAACAATAAATAATACCAATAACAATAAGCAAAATGGTGTACTGCAGAATTGTGTTGTCTTAGGTATTGCAGTAGAGCTGTATGCACTGCTTGTCTATGGCAAGGTTGCTGCAGTCAAGTGTAACACTGTAATAGCTGTAGAATGCAAAACTAATGGTTTGCAAACTGTATTGCTCAACTCATAGTACAGTCCAAGGCTGTCTCCAGGCCAGTATCAGTCACATAATGCTCTCTGTTCCTCCTACTCCAGGTACTAAAGGTATATGGGTGAGGTAGCTCACTCTATGGGCAGATATTGTGTGTGGACTTCACAGACATTTAACAGCAATCTCAATAAAGTGTTAAGCAACATTGTTTATTCCTAAATAAGTCTGTTTTAAAATATGCAGTACTGTTGTACTCCATGCATGTGTGTTCCACTGTCACTGCATTCAATTATAACACTGTAATAGTTCTAGAATGCGAAACAAATGTCCTGTAATGTATTGCTCAACTCACAGTATACAAAACTAACTACTATAAAACTATGCAGTTTACTCAAAACCCTCAAAAATTCTGGGCCTCAATAAAGAGCTTAATGCACCCAGGTAAATCTACCACTCCTTCCCCTGTATTAGTTAATAACCTCAACAACATCCCCAGCCAATTTAACAAACACTTTACTGAAACAATCCAAGCCCTAGCCAATACCTAAAACACAACCAGTAACCTACAACAACAGAGATCCCCAACCCATTTCAGTACAAAATAATCTACCCCAGTTTTTCCCTGAACACAGTCCCCACCAATATAATTGCTAAACTCCTCAAAATACTTAAACCAACCACATTAGCAGCTGACAATCTTCCAGCTGATTTCTTACAGATAACAGCAGATAATATAGCCTATCCTGTGTCCATACTCATAAACAGGTCAATATCAGAATGTAAAGTACCCCACGCATGAAAAATATCCATCATATCATTGCACAAAGGGGGTAACTTACTTAGCTTATCAACTACCGCCCTATTGCAATCCTATCACCTTTGTCAAAAATACTAGAGAGAGAGTAGTTCATACCCAGCTTATGCAGTACCTCCTAAAAAACAACCTACTATCCAATTCCCAGCATGGCTTCAGACATCTCCATAGCACTACCACAGCACTGCTTTCATTTCCCAATATTATAAATCACCATAGAAACAACAGCTTATTTGTATCCTCCGTATTCTTAGACTTATCCAAAGCCTTTGATATGGTGAACCAGAGCATACACCTAGAAACTCTAGCTACCCTCAACATAAGCCCCTCCACCATATCTTGGTTCAATAACTATTTATCATATCATCAGCAAGCAGTCCTAAAGTAAGATCAATTGTCCCCCCTACTACCAGTCACCACTGGTGTCCCACAAGGGTCCAGCCTCGGACCCTTGCTATTTTCACTATTTACAACCAGATAGCCTCATACTCTCTCTGCCTCTGTAGTTCAATATGCAGATGACACCACTATTACATGTGCCGCCCCCACCCTGAATGAACTAAAAACCATCACCCAAAATAACTTTACTCTAGCTGAAGCCTAGTTCACCAACATCAAACTTATAGTCAATCCCAAAAAAAAAAAAACTAATTCTCTTTAGCCCAGGTCGATCTACTCCACTAAATAATAATTGTATCATACAAGCTAAAGATAATACACAAATTACCCCGACAACCCACACAAAGCTATTAGGCAATGTGATTGACAGTAATCTGAAATTCCACATACATATAGTCCAGACAATCGAGAATGTCAACAAAAAAACTAGGTCTCCTTAATGAACCAACAGTTGAAGACTAAACACACCAAAGCCACTACTGCAAGAACCCATCTGTTATCCATCCTTCTGTATGCCTCCCCTATCTTCATTAACCTTTGCCACACCGAAAGAATCAAGATGGAATCTTGCTACAACAAGATTGCCAAGTCTGCTATCAATACCAAACATAGGACCCATCATTGTAAAGCCCTCAAGCAAGTGAACTGACTTGAGTTTCCACAACTCCTCCTCCACAACCAACCCACAACAGCTCACAAGCTCTACTACCTTCCTGACAAAACCCCTGCCCTTCAGCACCTAGCCTACCCCTACACCACCTCCAGAACCTTAAGATCTAGCAACCAGAACAACATAAAGGTCATTAAACACAAAAATGAGGCTGGAAAATCTCTCTTTGCCTGCTCTACTGACAGAACCTGGAACTTACTCCCAAATCACATAACTTCTGTTACCTCTACTTTCCAATTTAAAAAAAACTTCTCAAAACCCACTACTTAACAAACTGGCTTTGCTCATGTCACCCCCCAGGTTAAACCATAACATCATATATTGAACTCTTGACTTCTTTGAGTCAAGGACTTATGACTTTCGTTTCTGGCAATAGATTTTACACCAAACAGGATTCAGCCAGGGGTAGCGGTTTACCCTCTGTTCAAGATGCTAATGATTCAATCGAAGTACCTGATACTGGTGTTATCTCTAATTCTTCAGCAAACTTTTTGCAAATGCTGAATATACTTCATTCAACAAGTGTTCCCAGGGACAACATGTCGCTGAAGGGAAATTCAACTGTGATTCCACCTCCTTCGAGCTTTCAGGAATGGCTGCAGTCTAAACTGAGTTTTGACATCACTGAACAGGTTCTAGTATCAACGGAAACCAACCATACATACTCTGACACTATAGAGTTATTACGGACAGCACTCTACAGGTACAAATGTTTACATTTAGATAATATGTACCTTAATGAGTGCCTTAATAAACATATAGTGTCTAAAGGGCTAAGGATATTCAAATATCCTAATAACGTTATACCTGGCAGTGATTTTCACAAGGACCTTTTGAGAGCCTTTGATAACTGTGGATTGGAAATCGTCCAAGCCATTGTTAAGAATAATGAAAAAGAAATTTGTAATCTTAATGGAGACATTGAGAGATACAATAATATTATTGTCAATGATTTAATGTTTACTCTTGAACAAGAAAAGAAAAAATACTATGATATAAGGGTGCAAATAGACAGAAAATGTCAAGAAATTATTGTTAGAAAACACAAAAAGTTAAACTGAGACATTAAGGAATATCAAGAAGGCCATCAATATCCAGCACCTCCACCCATGTGTTGTATTCACCACAGGGATAGTAGTGAAATTCACACATCCAATACCGGTGGTTTTACTATAGACAGAAATAGCAATGGAGAGGGGGGTGACATGGTAGATGTGAACATTGAAGGACATGAACCTCTTCCAAGGTGGTCTGAGAGGATTCGTAACCAACAAAACAACAAAGGTTCCAACCATTTTTACAAGGGAACCTACCCTTACAGGGGGGGGAGGGACGTACAACAGGAACAGGAACCAGAAGTGGTAGACCCCATACCCTCCATTGTTGTAGACCATAAAGGTGACAACTATGAAGTTATCAGCAGGGCAGGTTTCCATATATATAATTACAGTGATTTTACTGTTACAGAAAAATTTTTCAGCCTATTTACTAAGGGCTTCAAATATGTCCCTCAACGCAATAGGAATATTACTAGGGTCATTATGGATTTAAAAATTTTCATCAGAAAATTAAATTCGGAGAACCTTTATGGAACTGAAACCCACATCACAGACAGAACTACACCCAATAGGTCTAGTACTTTCAACCCTCCTATACACCCTCAGTTGAAAAATTTGGAATCAAGAATAGAGAAACAAATCAGGGAGATAAACAGATATAATAGATATGTACCAAACCTTGATATTGTTGAACAAGACTTACTTAGTGAACTCAGTCATAATTCCAACATTCGAGTCATGGAACCGGATAAGGGGGGGGGGGGGTATAGTCCTTATGGACAAAATAGTGTATGAAGGCAAAATGAATGTTATTTTATATAATGAAATGCATTACAGGCCAGTATCTATAAATGAGAATAATATATCTTACAAAAAAATAAATTTAGCTATCAAAGACTTATTTGACCAAGGGGTCATAGACTTTAATACTTATTCATATATTGAAAACAAGAATCCTAGGGTACCTTCAATATTTGGAGTACCCAAAATACACAAAGATGTTCAGGATCCCCCACTTAGGCCTATAGTATCTGCCCAGGGATCCAAGATATCCCCCTTATCCAAATTTTTAGACAGGAAACGTAAACAATTGTGGGGCAAAGATCAGAATTTGCTCAAAGATTCTTGGGAATTCCTGGGTAAGATTACCCCTGATTTAAGTGTTCCCAATTTAAAATTTCTCACTATAGATGTAGTTGACCTTTTTTCTGTTATACCCCATGAGAAAGGTCTTGCCTGGTTGGAGGAAGCTCTGAGAAGCAATCCAGGGGCCTGTGATAATGATATATTTTTGGTTATGGAATTAGCTGACCTGGTTTTACATAATAACTTCCTGTACTTTTCTGGAGAATATTTCAAACAAACATCTGGGGTTGCCATGGGAGCCAATTGTGCCCCCACTTATGCAGATATAGTCCTTTCCATATGGGAAAAGAAGTATGTTTTAAATAGTGAATATAGTAAATATTGGAAGTCCTATTCTAGATTCCTGGACGATATCTGTATATTTTGGACAGGTACGACAGGTCTGTTGGAGGATTTTATTAAACATCTAAATCTTAGTACTGACTTTTTGACCTTTACATACCAGGTTACTACCAAGCAGGTCAATTATTTAGATGTATCATTAAGGGTGGATGAAAAAGGCTTTAAATCAACTATCCATAGGAAACCTACTTTTTCCAACAGTTACATTCATTTTACTAGTTCCCATCCAAGACATCAAAAGAGAGGTATAGTCAAGGGACAGTTTGTCAGAGCAACTCATATGACTTCTGATGACCTTGATTACAAACAGGAATGTTTAAATTTAACCCGGATGTTTCAGGAGAGAGGATATCCAGAAGAGTTTATTTCAAATACTAGAAAAGAGGTCAGGGATGGTAGGAATACTAAATATAAACCAATTCTTGGTACAGGCAATACACAAACATTTATGGTTGACAGTGAAGTGCAAGATTCAAAAGATGGCTTTAACAGAGTATTTGTCAGTGATTACAGTGCTAATTCTGGTGTTATTAAAAACATAGTGGAAAAGGAATGGGAAAAGTTCCAGGACATCACTGATCTTTGTAACTTAAAAGGAAAAACTGTAAGAACAGTTTTCCGTAAGGGGAGCAATATTAAAAACATATTGGAGTATGAACCCCGTGTGAAGGCATTTTCCAACCAACGCAGAGGAACATACAGGTGCGGGGCCTGCACATAATGTAAATACATATCACACACTGACAAATTATACATTTCAGCCAGAAACAGGTGGATAACTGCATCCACCTATTCTAACTGTAACAGTCAAGGGCTGATATATTTAGCTTTGTGTCAGAAGTGTCAAGGGTTTTATGTCGGAAAAACGGAAAGACATCTGAAGCGTAGGATATACGAACATCTGTATGAAATGCAGAAACAAAATTCTAGCAATGCCCTGTTCCGACATACCTTAGTTTATAACCAGGCTATATTTGAATTCTTTGTATTAGAGACTCTACATAGGGATAACAGAGGGGGGCCCTGGAAGATTAGATTGGAACATCGAGAAACCTACTGGCAAATCCTACTGGAAGCCAACAGAACACCTGGCTTGAGTGATAATATATCTATTGCACCATTGTTGAAATTGAAAGCTGCTAAATTGTGAATTGATTTTAAAAGTTTTTTGCAGATATATGTTTTGTAATTTTAGTATAAGTATATATTATATATATTTTATATAACATACATTGAGAATACAACATTATATTCAAATAATATGGTTTTATACATTTTATAAACAGCTTTTTGCTAAATAGTTTTGTTGGAAGTAAAATTCATTTTATTGCCTTAAATCTTAATTAAATAATGATTTTTAATTAGCGTTAATTGAACACTATACATTAACAGTTTCTGCAACTTATCTGTGTATCGGAGGAAGTCAGGGAATATTAATGAAGAAAACGTATCAGTTTTAACTGACGTTCATTAAACAGTTGTGGTTGCGGTCTCCCTACAGACTGATTTTGTATTTGCTTTGTTTCTGTTTTATTGGTAGAGTCTCCGGTTTTGTTTCTTAAACCATAACATCACTGTTACTGGGATCCTACTTACATCAAAACATTGGCTCTCGACCTCCCATTCTCTTCTACTCTACCCAATGATAAATACCCTACAATAAAAAAAAATTGTCTCAGAGTTTCATAAATGTATATTCTAATGTATTGACTTTCTTTTAGATATTTTAAAATTAATTTTTGTTAAGTATGCTCAATTGTATAAATCTCCTGTTTGCCATGATACTCACTTCTTATCTTACCACATTGTATCTTTTGTACTGTACTTTACCGGAGCTTTTCTCCCCGGGCCTCTGCTGAAAATTGGCCTGTATCCAGTCAGACTTTCCCGGTAAACAAATGTAAAATAAAAATAAAATAAATAAAAATAGTATAGTTCAAAGTTGTCTCCAGGCCATCATCAGTCACATAATGCTCTCATTCTCTCCTATCCCAGGAACAAAAGGTATATGGGTGAGGTAGCCCACTCTATGGGCAGAGATTGTGTTTAGATTTCAGAGAACCTTATCAGCAATACCAATAAAGTGTTAAGCAGGATTGCTGATTCATAAATAAATCTGCCTAATTATTTCCAATATGGCTGTATTCCTTGCATTTCTATACTAAGTTGCGGAAGTCAATTGTTACATTATTTGCAGATGTCTCCCTGCAGTCAAAGCTATTGGGTTCTATTCCCATGCCTGATAACTAAGGCATGACTGCTGTCTAGTTTATGTGCCATTCACAAACATGCCTCTCAAATGTCACGATTTCTTGTAATGTAATTAAAACTGCCTAATCTGTCTTTCACATGATTACCAGAAAAAATGATTACCTGGAATGTAATGTATTACCACATCCACATACAGAACACCTTGGTACTTATATAAGTTCACATTATGTGAAACTGCTCTGAGTAGTTGTGTGCTTGCATGTATTATTGATTTGCCCATACTGACCCATGCTAACAGTGTGTAAGGTATGTATGTGCTATATAAGTTATAGGAGAATTGTAGTCACTGCACTCAAAACTGACACTACACACCTGTAGAGTATTTATCAGTATTTTCAGGGATATAATCTGCATTATCAGTAATGGAATGTTTTTCTCTTTCTCCCACCCCTTATCTTCATTTATTTACTATTGCTGTTTATTATTATGATTTAATATTAACATATTTTGTTAAACTAGCTATATTTTGGTAAAATGTGCTTTACTATTGTTATGTTTTATTATGATTCAATAATAACATATTTTGTTAAATTGACTGTTTTGTTAGCCTTATGCTTTAATTCTTACTGGCATGCTGTTAACATATTGACTGTTATGTTATTTAATGTTGTGTTACGCATACATTAATATGTATTTGGAGTAATTAAAATGACATTCCATTATTTTAATACTAACAATGATTTGGTTATTACTAATATCAACTTATTGTTTACTTCATTTTCCACAGTACAGCAAGGTAGAACAGTTCCGGGTGATCCGCCTACCTTGCCTCCTCTGGCTGTGGCACCAGGTCCAAGCACGTCTGGGACCTAGACTGGTGGTGAACCCTCTGCTGCCCCTGCACTACCTGCAGCGTGTCCCATGGGATGGGAATGGGCCTCCCTCTTGGAGCAGTGGTGGAGAGGGAGTTGTCACACAGGATGAGCTGCTGGTTTTGGTGCGCAGGATAGTCTACCATGGTTTTGACCATCACCTGTGCCAAATCAAGGGCATGCTGGCTGACATGGTGGAGCAGCCTCGCCCTGGTTCTCAGCCTCCACCACTGCAACCCCTGGTGTTGTGATGTAGCAGTGCTGACAGTATCATGGGTGGAGATGTGAATCATGCTGCTTCCTTGTGGAGGCATATGGGATTTTATTCCACAACACCTTCTCTATCCAAAGTATTTACCCCTGTCATGTGTCACACACCATCCCTGTCTACTGTCTTGTTTGTCTGCAAATCCAGTCTCACATACACAACTTATCTCCCCCACACATTCTTGTAAAGAATACCACCAGGATGAAACAAGGCATCTGACCACTTTGTAGAAAATCCATTTATTTAGCACTTTTGTCCTTAGTAAAAGAACTTCATCAGAATACTGAAAACACACATAGCTCCATCTTTTTTACCCAGCCTGCTGTTGGTGTTAATTAAACAATTAAAATGAACATCTTAAAGGGCTATGTCCCAAACTTTCCACACACACACACACACACACACACACACACACACACACACACATATATATATATATATATATATATATATATATATATCTACAGACATTCATTTCACCATGCCGAATTATTAAAAACATGAAATACTTATAAACCTAAGGCTGCTTTTAGTCTTAGGACAGGACTGATTGATATATTTTCATTTAACCCAAGGTAGGTAGTGGAATTTGTTTGCAATTGCCACTGGAGCTCCTTGTGTTCAAGGTAGTCATCTGTGGGTCCACCTCTCTGCCCTCCATCTACCTTGTCAATAATAATAAATTTGAAAAAATGGTCAGTAAACTTCTGAATGTGCAATAATAGTGCATTGTTCATTTCCTTCTTTACAATGTCATAATTATGTTGACAAATTCTGCTTTTTAGAAAATTCTTCATTTTTCCAATATAGAAACAGATGCATTTCTGCACACATACCTGTGTCCCTTCCCCAACATCCCATTCACACCGTAAAAAAAAAAAAAAAAAAAAAAAAAAGGAATGGGCACCTGTCCCCCTAAAAAATATTGTCCCATACATAGCTCTCCATTTCGCATGTGTCCACTGGATACACGTAAGTTGGTCCAATTGGCATGACAATGCAGTTATGTTGTCCTCACTCCTCTCTCTGGGGATGAGAGTTCAAAGTCATGTACAAATTCTGTCAAAGTGCACATTTGTTTCTGTACAAGAAATGAATAGCTATGGTTCTTTCCTACACCCTTCCTGCACAACCCCACCAGCCTTTCACTATGTTTTCCCCCTGCTTCCACCCCATTTCACTACTTCCATATCTCACCATTGTTCTTTCCTTTATATTTTTTAGCATGACACTGTGTGATGTGCCATGTCACGCAGCTTCGCAAAGCTCAGCTACATAGAGCTTTATTGAATATATATGTTGTCTATTTAAAATAAACATCTGTCCCATATTTTGGACCCAAGATGAGTGCACCTGCACATCACTGCTTTAACCTGCCACACCACACCTCTCAATTAAAATAGGTGGATTAAACTAAATATAGTAATTGCTAGTTATAGTCATTAAGCTTGTTTAAGCGTAGCTCTGCATCATGCCACATTGCGCAAATGACTAAAAAAGTAAAGGAACAACTGGGAGTGTACCTTAGACTCTGGTGGAAGACTACACCACTAGAAAGCCAAACACATAATAATGGATGTAAGTGAGGCCTGTGATATCAAGTTAATGTGCCCTTTTATTAGCAACATGTAGAAATACACCAGCTGAGGGATTAATGGAAAAATATATGTTCAAATGGGACCCAGGGGCAGAAATACATCCATATAAAGCCATGCACATACTGACTGATGTAAAAAAAAATGTTTGTCATAGCCAGTATGTGTGCACTTATATCTTAAAAATACAGTATTGACTCAGTAGCTCAGTCTATTAAATGCCTTGCAAACAGTACATTTTGCCACACACAGTTCTGGTTTCAAATCCAGGGTGTGTAGCAGTGAATTTACAGTATTGTGAGGCCAGCAATTGATGACCGAGTTATGCACTCATTATCCACAAAATGCATTTCAAATGAAATGTCTACTTTTTACTGATGGAAGTCACAGGCCTGCAGGTAGGAACATACTTCACATATCCCTATAGCAAAACTATATGTGCATAAAGTGACACGTCATGCAGTAATATGCATTCACAGAGCATGACAACTCAGGTACTGCAAATGAGGGCCACTAATATCAGAGTGTACCACACAGTCCTTTCAAAGTCACAATGTTGATTACCACAGCTGCACAACTAACATACACATTTGAAGTCTCTACTTATAACAAGGACTGCCTTCATACATGCTTCAAATGGGTCCATATTATGTGATCAAAGAATCTCTTCAAACACATATTAATTGACATGTATACAGCGAATTCTGTAAACCGTGAACGGCCACATCCTCAAATTTTTTTCCTCAGGAAAAAATTTGTCTGGCCATAAAATAAAAAACAAACTTTAAAACACTAATTAAGGGGAGGGCTTCACTCCCACACCCCCCGATGTGGGGGGGTTGTGTCCCCAAACCCCCCTAACTAAATATGCCAACTATGAGATCAGTCTACATTGAAGAAAAGGGCAATTTCCAATAACAGCCAACTGGATTTTTTCCCAAGGTAAAAATTCAAGCACATGGCCATTCATGGTTTACAGCGTTCACTGTATATGTGTCATTTATTATGTGTTCAAAGAAGAGATTCTTCGATCACATAATATAGACCCACTTCAAATTACTACCAGACTGTAACACATGGCCTGGCAGTTGCCCAAATGGTGGACATATTCATATATTTATATGTCATCTTACTCAAGGACACACCAAACATGTTGCCTAGTACTCTTAATGATACCATTGCCTAACATACATACCTTAAACCCATGCCTTATTTGGAGTGGACAGGGTACCCTCACTCTGGCTCTGCCTGTAAAACAAGGCAAACACACCTCACACAGTTACTTCTACAGCTTGTTGTACTCCAAAATGTTCACACTCTCTGCCTAGGCCTATTGCCTGTAGCAGCAGCTGCTGCCTGTTGCACACACATCTGTATGTAAAAGTTTCTGCTACAGACCTACCATCTGCATCGATGTAGTCTCCTCACCCCACTAATGTCCATCACAACATATCAGAAAGGGGTCCTAATCTACATTAATGCCTTATATATTGTACAGTGGTTGTATGCTATTGGCTGATGATAGTGCAAATCAGCTGTGTTGGTTGCGGTTAACATTTCAGACCCACAGATTGGTTAAGGAGCAATCAGCTGCTGATGAGAAGCATGTTAAAAAGGCAAGCAGCTGGCTATGCAGAACCTTAACCAGAACACGAGTTTGTGAAAACTTAGCTATCACCACATATCAACAGAGGAGTACTGCACTCTATCAGGTATAAACATTTTGGTGTAGAACAGGATTCTGGTGTGTGAATATACTTCTGGGGAACAGGGATTACAGCATTAAGCCTTTCTTAGACCTGTGATAATGACATGTCATTGATGTCCTGCTTTCTTACACCTACAGATGATGTACAATACATCAAGGGTGCATTGTTTTTTGTCATTGTGGCACATTGGTCATGTTGGACTGTCCCGTTATTGTGGTTTATAGTGGTTGTAATAGCACACAACTATTTGTTTGGCACTGTTCTTTTGACATATCATCATGGGGTGCCCATAGGGGACACACTACAGTAGACTCCAGTGTTGGGTGTATGATCCTACAGCAGTATCTGTCATGGCACACATGAGAATAGTTAACTATTGCTACTATCTCAGTTGTATCCCCACACTTAGTATGTTTGCACACTGTGGAGTATGACATGTGTGAGCAAGCAGTGGATTGTGCCAGCCATTTTGTTCTTGCTGTATCTCTATATAGTCTACTTCCATGTATGTGATACTCTAATATGTTCGCATTTTGTTGTCTTTCAGGAATCATGTACTCTAAATGCTGTGCACCTTTCTCAGATGCAGAGGACAAAATTATATTGGAAGGACTCCAGCAACATCATGACATCCTACTGTCCAGGGGTAGGCAAAACAGGGAACAGTGGGCTGTATTTTTGACTGGCCTTGTCTGAGATGTGAATGTCACGAGTCATTATGGTAGGACATATGAGCAGTTTTGACACCGCCAATGGATATGTTCAATGCTCAATGAAGAAGAGCAGCAGATGTAGCCAGGGATCATGGCATCAATGGTGGAGGGCCTGCAGCAGAACAACCACTCTCGGTCACTGAGGAATTCCTGGCAAACCTAGGCACACACGGCAGCTCCCAGGCATCCATCACACTGTACATCATGGATTTGGGGTGACAGTTTCCACAGCAGAGGATTGTGCAGGTAAGCTTAGTTGCTTAGAGTTATTGATGCAGCACAGTCTAACCTCCTTGACTGCCTCCACCATATTGGGGAAACCCTGGAATGGTTCACTGATGGAGTGGACAGAAGGTGGGCTGAGACATTATTTGTCTTGGACTGCACATTGTCTGTGCTGGAACATATGGATGGAGTTGGGTGTCGGACTCATGGATGTAGGGCAGCAACCACATCTGCTGATAGTTCATGTGGCCATGCACAATCATGCTCCTGTAGTGACAGTACATCTAACACTACAGAGGGGAGTGTGCTGTCCACACCAAGACATGGCAGGCCATGGGTTGTGATCCTGAGTGTCCCCATGGGGGGGGGGCACAGTTCCAACAAACAGCAGTTACCATCAGGTACTAGCATTGCATTACTCCTGATCTTGGGCATGGAGGTGCCAGTGCAACTCCTGGCAGAGCCAGTTTCCATGTTCAGGGCCGGAGAAGGTGAATGGTCAACTCTAACATGTATGGTCTATAGCTGTCCAATATACACACATGTAGGGCTAGGACTGAGCTTGACTGTGTACACACATGCACTCACACACCACTGTCAAATGCAGGTCACCTACAGCATACATGGCACCTTTCCATGGTCCATCTTACCTGCTTCCCTTCATGACTCACACACATGCTGTCAACCATTTGTGTCAGCCTAGGCCTCCTGCACCCCACACAACACCCTGTGCAAATGATGATACCTGTGCCACATCTCTGTCATCCTCACCATCGATGCAAGGAAATGAAGATATGTGTCTGATGAACAGGGTGACTATATTAGTTAACATGTACTTGTGTAATGCAGTGTTGTTTTGCCATGCCACTTGTAGTGGTTACTGATAGATACTATATGCTGCCATTTGTCATGAGTATGTCACATACTTTTGCGTACCTTATGTTGCATGATGTTGTAAAGGCCGTTTTGTTAAACCATGACAGGTGTGTCATGGACCTGTTTATGTTTCTGTTTCAGGAGTCTGTTGGGATAACCTATGGAAACACAGCGGAAATAAAGCAGCACAGGATGGCATTTATGCACAGCAGAAATATGTCTTCAGCAAGGTACCGCACTATAAGTGCATGACTCCATAGGTTCATATGTGTATAACAGGCTAACAAGGACAAAGGCAGCATTCAGCATAGTCACGCATTTGTAATCTGTGAAAAAGTCTGCTACCCTTGGTAAATGTCACCAGGGTTTTGGGAACTAACACATCTACAAGCTATAGTGACAGAGATAATCCAACTACAAATATCCTGTGTCCAGTACAGACAGTTGCCCAAAACCAGTTATGATTGTCATGTTCTGCATCCCCTTGTGTAACCTGCACATGATGTGTGTCACAGCAGATGTGTGCTTCACATGCACGGGGGCCATTTTCATGAAGGTTGTACTGTCTGTGTTATATACCTGTCTCTCCAGCACGTACTATGTATAGCACAGTGATGTTGTAAGTGTGTAGAGCAGTTAAGACATGTTATCCTGTCAAGGATATGGGGGAGGTATACAGTAAGATCTGCTACCTACCTGTATGAAGCTATACCCATCCCTACCAAACCATTTATTAGACAGACTACATATGTACAGTTGTGACATGGACTCCTTAGGACACGTTATTGACACTGTGTATTGGTGTACCATGGAACCTGTGTGGCCGATATGCCTGTGTAGTGACATGGCAAGTGTGCCATTGCACACAACGATAGGTGTGATGACTGCTACATTCAGTATAGCAGTGACAGTCAGGGATTTACATCCCAAACCTGTCAGTATAGGTTGTAAAAAGTGAATGCTTCCCCACATCTTTCTAACCAGTGAATGTCAATGCCTACATTTCATTCTGTGTCCATAATGACATGTGTTATGGTTCAACTGTGAGTGGTGTGTGGACAATACAATAGTTTGCAGGGGTGGATGATATCCCACAAAATAATATTGTGCAATACTTGGCATTTAGATTTTGTCAGTGACTCAGACATCAACTGACTGTGTATTATGCTATCCTGGATGACTGTTGGTTCTGTGTGTGATTCTGTGACAGCTCCTAATATGCAATCATCTGCTAATGTGGACTGACAGTGGCTGTGACTACAGAGAGGGAACAGGTAGAAGGGGTATGCCAATAATGGAGGATGGTGAACTCCACTAGTGACTGGTGTCATTGCACTATAGGTCTACCAATGCTATGTTCTGAGAGTATGACTTTTGGACACTTGCCTATCAATCAGCTGACATATCACTCTGTACATGATGAACACAGTGTCCAGCAAGGTGTGCTGGCCTAATATTGTCATACACCTTGTCAGGCAATAGATGATGGAGTGAGACTTATGTCCGACATCCATTGCATAGCATAATAGTCAATTGTCTCTGCCGGTTACAGTCGGTAGCCATAGTACAGTGTCAGTAGGTGTACGACAATGTTAGTGCTTGTATCTATGCTAACTCCTATCCTGGCATTTCAGGTGACATGACTCAGGAATCTGGGAATGCCGCTTGGCACTACATGCTAGTTGTACTCTGTGCAAGTAAGTATTGCAGTTACTTTCAGCATGTTGCAAGAAGAGAGTCATGCAAGGTGTCTGTACAAACCACGGATAAACATGTTAGGGAAGTGCAATATGTACACAGTGTGTTGCTTAGTTGTGCTGGGGCTCACTTGCCCAAAAGATGGTGCAGGTCCTTACCTACCATGCCTGGAGCAGTGCAGTGAAATCCCCACACTGGGAACCAACATATTGCATCATGTGTTTACTAATATGGGTGACCAATACAGCCCCCCCCCCATGTGAGGTTTTCTCTGGTGGGATCTGGCCACAGACCAATCTCCTTAGAACTACCAGCATGTACCCCCCTTGCAGACAATACAGACATATATGTCAAGAAAGACATTTATTACCTTTTGTGGGATGGTTGACATAGCATGGCTGCACCTCCCCCTTTAGATGGGATAGGCAATTATGGAGATGTCTACACCCATGTGTTATGTCAGCAGCATTACAACTACATGAACTTGTCTGTATGGGACATGAGGGGCACAGGCTCGTTATGGATCAACAATCCTGACTGGTTGACAACTGCTATTAGCATTCTGTGCAATAACAGGTGGCAGTGCTGTGTGACAGTTGTGGTAAGGGTGCCCCTTATCATGGAGGCACTACCTCCTCAACTAAAAGAAGCACATAGTGTTGTGATGTTGTGAAAACACGGTAAGTGGCAAAATTAGCAACCCACACAAAGCAGAACCACAGAGTTCCTATTATATAATCAAAGATGCAATCCTTTGAACGCATCTTGATCTAACTTGAAAGCATGAAACAGCAAAATAACAAATGGCATATAAGCGATTTCTTTCCCTGGGAAAGAAATCTCTTGGCCACCTCTGTTATTTTGCTGTTTTCGTCACTGTAGTGCAATCTCGGAGTTGATATATTTAAGTGGGGGGGGGGGCAAAGCCCCCCACTTTATTTAATGTTTTGAAGTTTTTATTTTATTTATTTATTTATTTATTTATTTGTGGAACAGCAATTTTTCCCTGGGAAAAAAAAAAACTCTGTTCCTAGTGTTTGGGATTGTAAGCTTTCGCTTACATGGGGTCAATAAATTAGCATTTGCTTTTTTAAGCATTCACTGATTTAATACAGACCCGAACCACAACATCCAGTGCAGTTACATGTGTGACCTCAAAGGACAGGTCCAGATTGTCGCTAATCTCATACGTCATGATGACACATATGGTGGGTCTGTACCCATACCTAAGCTGTAATCCCACACTGTCTGCATCAACTACACTCCCTTGTCCCCACCACATGTGACACATGACATCCCTACAACCTATCCCATAACTTCCATATTTACAGAACAGTTCGTAACTGGCTTCTCATTGGAAGATACACAACATCTTTTGCACATGCTAACATTTCAGGCTGCATCCCACATGTGACTTGACAAGGATTACTAATACTATTGACAAACCCTTGCAATCATACTGACACCACAGGCTGCACACCAGCCAAGTGGACAATGGCAACTGCTATACCCTTGTACAGAGGTGGTACATCCACTGACCAACATAACTATACAATTCTTTGTCTAAGTACCCATATCTGTATGCCCATACGAGCAGTCATCATGAAGGTGATCAGCACACACATATATGTGATATACATACAGTTGACTGTACACAGTTTGGATGTGTGGCAGGGTGAGCATGACTGTTACATGTGGTGGACATTTCAAGGCAGTCACCAAACCATCTGACTATATCCCCTGCTCAGTCAACATTTACAAAGCACCCACTTAGGCATCCACGATACTGTCATTGTAGGGGTCACTAAGTGGCCCACTGATGGCACATATACGTAACATAGGGACATCTGCCTCCAATAGCCGATCTGTAAGCAGCTGTGATCAACAATGTGCAGTCCTGGGTCCTTCACTATTTGGAATCCATGTAACCACAATACATGTAACTATTGAATGACTGTGGCTAACAGTGTTGGCTGATGCCTGCAAATTGTGAGCACTCATATACTCTTTGTGGTATGTCACTATCCTGCAAGAGGGTATTGTGAACACATGCCTATTGACATACTAATGGTCATAAACCCCAAGCAAATATATTTGTAGCATCATTTCCATTAGTTAGACCTATTTACCGACTATGTAGTACATAAGTTGTAACATATGATATACATATTTAGGTGTGAAAGAACTGGGCACATACACCTGGTCACATAGGATTACACCTAACTTGCCTCAGATCACCATGTCTCTGCAGTGGTATGATAGGAATCATACAACATAGCTGAGGTCAGAGTCACCAGTAAATGACATACTCATAACGTCCACGTACTCTTGACTCAGAATGGCAACATCTGAGTGCAATGGCCATTTTTTGACATACCTTTCTGTGCATTACTGGGAATTGCATACAACAGTATGGTCCCTCACAAGGACATTTCACGTTTTCAGTATGTGTTCATTGGGGATCATCTGCAATGCGTGTCATTGATGCCTGTGGGATACAGATTACTCAGAAATGATCTGTGCCTTGCATATGGGGAAATGTGTGACCCTGCTTGATTGCATATGTGGCCTAGCTCTAGAAAACATAGTAGTTGCATGACTCACTGTAAGGACATTAACCTAGTATGTGAGATTAGTACTACATGCTTGTGGGGTGAGATTGGTCTAGCAGACTTAAATCCACCCTTGAAACAGAACCACACCTAATGGCACAAAGAGCACCTCAAGGCACCTCAGCACATGCCATTTGTATGATTGGCAGGGTGACTATCATCTCAACACAGGGCATCTAGCTGTGTCCCTCTTCGACTGGGGCAATATGTGCTGATCCTATAACTATGTGTATAAATATGTCTATGATTGTGAGGGCTATATGGCCATTATGCTAGTTAAGTTAGTTAACTTAGTAGATTTTGAAAATTATATTGTACTTGTTAACTGTCTTGATAATAGCTTTGTAATATTTGTATATGGAGCTTTTCTCCCCAGGCCTCCATTGAAAACGGGCTCAATTTCAGCCCAATGGACTTTTCTGCTTAAAAAACTGCAAATAAATAAATAAAAATAAATAAGTTCAAACATCCTATTGTTCCATAACATGATGTAAAATGCTGTAACAGGCTCACACACAAACATGGCTACACTGAGGCTAGCACCACTTCCAATCACTGCATACATGACATGATAACATACAGATAGTACAAGTTGGCTGTATGTAGATGAGAGCACTTTTGTATGTAATGGTACACACTAAAGATCACAGTATGTATCACATGCAGCAATCCTCATGTCTGCTAGTACTATCAGTTTAAGACATATGCTTGATGACATAAACAGGCCTTGTTCTGGTCAGTTTTTTGGGGGGGCACATTACCTGCTAAAATAAAACACTGTAAAATCCTACCTATTTCTAAGTTACCAAGGTTGTCATATTTATGCCATAGGGACATACACATACACACACACACACACACACACACACACACACACACACACACACACACACACACACACACACACACACACACACACACACACACACACACACACACACACACACACACACACACACACACACACACACACACACACACACACACACACACACACACCAAGTGGGCTAGAGTGAAATTATAACTCCTACCTGTCTAGTCTTATACACTACAGCTCACAGTACTTATAGCATGCACCATGGCTTAAGTCTGATACTACATTGTCAGCTGGTAGTCATGATGGATGACATCATCAGGCCTTGAAGAAGAGGGCAGGTTGGAAGCCAGCAGCAAGTTGCAAGGCCTAAAAGCAAAACCCATTGTAGTTGGATAGCCCATGAGGGCTTGTTTGTTTTGCAGGGGGATATACAAACACACACATGCACACCAAGTGGGCTGGAGTTAGATTAGAACCCCTACCTATCTAGTCCTATACATTATAGATAACAGCACTTATCACATGCACCACAGGTTAAGTTTGTTGTATATGTGGTCACAGGCACGGTACTTGTGCATTATACAAACTAGGCCTGTGTAGAACAGCATATGTGGCCTGCAGAGTGATATTGCTTTGTACTGTTACCTGCATCTAGTATCCTAGCAGTCAGATAACTATTATCCTAGGTATGTGTGTATAGTTAGGAAAATGGTCATGTGTGGCTGCTTGCAGTTAGATAGGTGAACCTGTGGGCTGGAACAATGTGCCCTGTCCATGCATGCATTGACAACATTCTACATTATACCACCTGCTCACCTGTGACTGTCTATGTGGTGACATCCAGCAGGCACAGGGGTCTGAAGTTAAGTGGATTATGTACTGTTGTTTCCTTAGTTTGGAGGTATGCAGGACAATAAGTGTAGCTATGTGTGTGTATGATATGTATATGCACTATGTAGATATATGTTGAGAGTCTATGTATCATTTTAATATGTATAGCTATCTATATATAATATATACAAACACACACATGCACACCAAGTGGGGTGGAGTGAGATTAGAACCCCTACCTATCTAGTCCTATACATTATAGATAACAGCACTTATCACATGCACCACAGGTTATGTTTGTTGTATATGTGGTCACAGGCATGGTACTTGTGCATTATACAAACTAGGCCTGTGTAGAACAGCATATGTGGCTTTGTATATATATGCTTTTAGGCCTTGCAACTTGCTGCTGGCTTCCAATCTGCCCTCTTCTTCAAGGCCTGATGATGTCATCCACCATGACTACCAGCTGACAATGTAGTATCAGACTTAAGCCATGTTGCATGCTATAAGTACTGTGAACTGTACTGTATAAGACTAGACAGGTAGGCGTTCTAATTTCACTCCAGCCCACTTGGTGTGTGTGTAATATAAATATGCTAATATAAATAATATATATATATATATATATATATATATATATATATACATATATATATATATATATATAATATATATATATATATATATATATATATATATGTGTATGGATTCACTTTATAATTTTGAAATACTGACATATTAAATTTCAATATATCAAAATCATAAAGTTGAACGTCCATAATCCCGACAGCACACAATCGCAAAACACACAATCACAAACATATATACACCATACACCACACAACACATACATTGTCCAACCCACACTACAACAAACAAAACACACACAAACACAAAAACACAAAAAATCTACACTACATGAAAGCATGGGGGGGCAAGTCTCCCTGCACCCCCCATGTGGGTGGCTGCGCCCGCTAACACCCCCTACTTATATATACTAACTCCGAGATCACACAAACAAACACAAAAAGGAAACACACACCGACACATTTCAGTCCCTTGCACACACACAAAAATCACACATATACATACATCAACACATCCAACACTTACACACATTCAGACACACTCAAACTCCCACACCAATTGCACCTACATCCATAAACGATACACTCCCAACACCGCATGCCATGTACTGTAAGCCATAACTGTGAATTTGAGATATTCGAATTCGTGATTATGCACTTTCGCGATTTTGGGTTTTCGACTTTATCATTTTGAAATACTGAAATTCTGTATTTCAGTATTCCAAAATTGCAAAGTGAACCCATATATATATATATATATATATATATATATATATATATATATATATATATCTAGATATAGATATATATCTGTATTTATCTGCCACTACATAGCAATACATATACTATGTATGTGAGAGAGAGAGATAGTGACTGATGGATATGTATACATATATGTCTGTATGTATAGACATAGTTAAATATAACAGGTCATTTTTTATGAAGGGGCAACAGAATTGTGTTCATATTAACTAAGTGTATGGGCATGCCCAGTGGGACTGTCACTACTTATAAAGTGACTCCAGGCCACACCTACCTGTCCTCCAGTCCAGTCTAGGATGTTGTGTGTTACAGTCATTGACATCTGCCTTTGTTTCTACAGTACTGCACTTCACAGAAATATCCACAGCATTCCTCACCTGTCTGCTGTACTTAATATGTGACTGAGGTTCATAATGTTACACCATGCACAGACTGACAGTGCATACCTCTCAACTGTACAGCATTTCGCAGAATGTCCAGATTTTTGCCTCATATTTTTGGTTTGTTCCTCATAAAATTTGTGACTTTCTAGTAAGTTACTGAATATTAAAGTCACTAAATATTACTAAATAAAGACAAACATTTGAGTTTCAGACTTTATATCCTTCAGGAAATATGTAACAATGCAAAACAGTTTATTCTAGTAACTTTTTAGGTTTATAGGAACAATATTTAAATTCGGTCCTTATTTTTGAGCCTTTGTCCTTCATTCTTTCTGGCTTTGTCCAGATTTCTTTCCAGTAGGAGGTTGAGAGGCATGATAGTCTGTGAAAACACCAACATAATAATACCTCACATGCAAAAGATTTGAGCACTTCCAGGTTAGAACCATCATCGCCATCAACAATGTTAATTTCCTAGGAGACTGAGCCACAAAGACTGTCAGACAGAGGAATCATTCATTACACAATCAACAGCATAAATATATAGGGTGTTATTCCTGTGTTACTTGAGACATAAAATGTGTGATTGAGTCGTATGTTACAGCCCTGAGATTGCCTGGTCTGCTGATATACTATTGCTGACTTTCTGTTAAAACAGTTATATGGGAACACTGCTGTGTTGGGGGTGGGGGAAGAACAGCACATGATCTGCTGGGATAGTCAGTAGTCCAAATATTATGTGACCCCATTGTTTCACATCTCCCTTGACTGATGTAGTGAATACTCCAACCATGAGGTCTAGTGATTATTAGGGAACACATACTATTGGGATGGGTATCTGTAGTCACATGTAAATGTTACTTCTGTCAACATAGCTCATTATATTTCCTTGTATAAATGCAGCAGATCCATGCATACAATACCAAATTACATTAATCCTTACAAGTAGTGCATAGGGTAGAGACTTACCTTGTGAATGCAGCAGTTGGCAGAACTGTAGTTCAGGGCTGACTCTGTCTGTTGCAAGCAGTACACAGCCAATATGTGTATAGGTACAGGTTGTATAGGTTGTCTGGCATCAACAGTTTAATATCTGTATGTGAGTAGCAGTAATGCGTCAGTCCCTAGGGCCCTAGGTTGCCATTGAATGTGATATGCGTTGTCTCTTAGCCAAAGCCAGGGCATACTGGGCATGTCTACATCTGACTACAGGGACTTCATCAGGGGGTTCCTCCTCTGAGTCTTCTTGTAAGTGTGGCTGTGGTGATCTAGGTACTGGTGGGAGGCTGTGTATCACTTCCCTTTGCTGATCCTGCTGCAGCTGTTTCCTCAGAATCTTATTGTGTAGCATGGCACATACTGTGAATATCTGTGCACATGCAGCTAAAGTATACTGCAGGGCTCCACCAGATATATTAGGGCACCAGAACTGTGACTTCAGAAGCCCAAAGACATGCTCTATGATGTTCCTCATTTGTGCGTGTGCCTCATTATGGCATTCTTCCGTGGGTGTGTGTGCATTTCTGATGAGTATCATCATTCATGGTTCCAGTGCATAGTCAGCATCCCCCAGTAAATAACCGTGTATGATGCCCCCTATCAAACATCTGGTACAGCTGTGATGGGTGCCAGATATGTGAATCATGATAACTGCCAGGGCTGCCAGCACACACATTCCTGATAATCCCTGGGCATTGCACATGACCTGGCAATTGATGAAGTGGTATCCCTTGGGCTTGACATAGATTCTACTATCTTCACCTAGTGGTGCCTTGATGTGTACATGAGTGCAATCTCTGGCACCCAGTACCTCCAGGTAGTATGCTACATAGCAGAAATGTTGCATATTGCTGGCTCTCACCTCAGGTGTGAGGGGGAAAGAAATGTGCTCAGTGTCATGTGGTAGCATGGCATCCAGGAACTAGTGGAATACCATGGATGCTGATGATGATGAGACCCCCATCATGTCCCCAGATGGTCTTTGGAAAGTGCCTGTAGCTAGTATCCTAAGGGCTACACATACCTTTGTTTTTACTGGGATGGATTCCCCTCTGTTGGCTCTGGGTCTGAGTTGAGTGTGGAAGAGCTCAGTGAGTTCTTGTAGTATGTCTCTGTCCACCCTGTAGCACTCTGCAATCTCCAGCTTATGTAGCTCCTGAAAGGTTACCCTGGGCTTGAATGCTCTTCTCATTTTCTGCCTAGGCCTATTGTCAGCAGCAGCATTGACTTCAGGATCTAGCACATACAGATGTAGCAGACCTGCAGCAGCCCCTAGTGTTCTCGCAGTTAAAATTCCCGAGTCTGTACTCCAATGGTGCAGAGTATGGGGAAAAATCAGATTTTAGGGTTTACGCATATTTTCTTGGTCTATATCAGAACATCGAAGTTTTAAAATGATAAATGTTCTAATATCGACCCGTTTTGAGCGAGCACTAAAAATAGTGAAGCTGCAGAACACCAAATTCTTTCCTAGGGAAAGAATTTGGTTGGCTGGTTCTGTGGCTTCGCTATTTTAAGCACTGTGGTGGAAATTTACGGGTCGGGTTCAGGTAAGTGTGCGATTGTATGGTTGTTAGGATTAGGGCACAGGTTAGGTGAGTTAGGGTTAGGGCGCAGGTCAGCTGAATTAGGGTTAGGGCCGGGTTAAGTCAGTAAGTGTTAGGGCGCGGGTTAGGTGAGTGTTTGATAGTGACTGACCTTAGGGTTAGGGTTTGGGTGAAGGCAAGTGAATAGATAGTAGTGTATGTATAGTGTAGTGTAGGGTTAGTTGTGGGATTATAAGTATATGTATGTGTGTGTGTATTGATGTTTTTTAGGTGTGCTTGTGTTGTGTGTATGTGTTTCGGAATAGCGATTTTTTTCCCAAGGAAAAAATTCGCTGTTCTGAATGTTTGATATTATGAGGTTTAGATATCTTAGGTTCGATGAAATAGCATTCACTATTTTCATCTTTTGATACCATGATATAAACACTATTTTCTAGTACTCTGATGTAGGTGCTGACTGTGTGATTCATTACCAATGATGCATTGTACCTGCCTAGTATATAATTAACATCATTTAATGGCCCTAGTTTAAGTTAAACAAGGATCAAAACTAATTAATATGTCACTGTTTTTTTAGATACACTCAGCACTGTGGCATGCCATGCAAATGCCTGCCCCATAAGAAACCAAACCTTAGCAGTCAGTGTACACCCTCCCCCCAGACTTCCATGCTCAGCATGGCAGCGCTCCACAGAAACATGCAGAAACATGCGCCACTTAGCTAAACAAAACTTAGAAGTTAGTGCACACTCACCCTGAAAGGCACGCTCAGTGTTGTAATGTGCCACGTAAAAAGGTGCTGCTAAGCTGAATTAAGCTTAGAAGTCATTGGACACACCCCCCCCCAACATCAACTACCTTCTCTGTTAACAGCAACATGGTTCTCTACCTACACAGAGGGGATATGAGAACACGATTACCCCTTTATGCTCTTCAGTATCTCTGGCTGATTTGCTAGGGATCCATGGTCACAGCCTGGAAAGTACACACTTCATAGCCCTACCACGTTAGCAACAACACCAATGCACCATTGTTGATACTCCATGCAAGGTCCTATAATACATTTCTGTCACATAACATTAATTTTGTTTCTTCCATTTTTTTTGTTTGTTTTTCAATAAAGCATGTTTGTCTACTGTGGTGCACTGCATGAACATGCCCATATTAGTAAAAAATAAAATTAATTTAACTTATTTACTTTAATTTTTCAGACACACAGAGGATAGTTTCACTGATATCTGTATGTGGTATGCCATTTCTGTCCATTTATCTACATTTTTACAGCCCTTTTTTGACTGTCTACATTCCTGTACACTGAATTTTTCCATGTACACTATGGATTGACATGGGATCTGAAGGGATGCCTATCTGCTTGCGGGATTGCTCTACCTGCCTCATTTGCGTGAGATTCACCTGCTTATGAGGTGATTTGCATGCCACAGAACTTCCCATGTTGGCACGTGAGTACTCGCCACCCAGCAGTGCTTACTGAACCTAAAACCTGCTTACTTTTCTGTAAGCAGCACAGCATGATAACTAAATGATAAAAAAGACTGTATAGGCTTTATTAAATTCCTCCCATTGTTTATTTATTTATTTATTGACATTTGATTTACAGGGAAAGTCCAATTGGGTAGAAGTCCATTTTCAGTGGAGGTCCTGTGAGAAAATCTCCAAGTTATTACAAAACATTTTAAAAACAGTAATTTAAAATCTTCAAAAAATGAAAGAAAAACATCTGCAGTATAAGTAATTATAACAGATTAGACATAATATTAAAACAATGGTTAAGAATCTATACAAGTTATATGACAATCATTTAGTATTTAGGGAAATTTTAATCAGATTGTAGAGAAATTAAAGGTAAGATAGTCTAATACAAACATGAACTGCAATATGCAGTAAAAGAAAAACAGACATATGATATGTTTAGAGAGACAATCTGGGAAGAGATTTCACCAAAAGTAAGGAAGTAAGTGAAGAAGGGAGAGTAACAAGTTAAAAGGAGTGAAAAGGTACTTGCTCACATTTAGGGATATAGCATATTCTGGTTTGAGTAGGGACATATTATATTATAATATTATATTATATTATAGGGAGCATATTTTAGATAAACATCTTTTGTAGTGGTTTTGAAAGACTGGAGGGAGGGTATTGACCTGATGGATACAGGTAAAGTGTTCCAGGCCTTAGCAACATTGCACGAGTACAGACTGTGTCCAGCAGATTTGATGGGTTTGTCAACAGGCAGTAGTTTTTTCAGTGGATCGCAATGACCAACTAGGAACATAGTTGTATAGAATGTTTTTAGTGCTGGACAGGCAGCTGAATTCTGGATAGTTTTATAGGTGGTAAGAAGCTGTGTATATGTTAGTTGTTGAGGCAGTTCTAACCAATTTAGGCTTTTTAGTACTATACAGTGGTGGGTTCCGAAAGGGGTATTTACTGCAAATTTAGCTACCTTGTTATAGTATCATTCAAGTTTTAATTTTTGTGAAGCCTGGAGGTTAGTGAGGATGTGAACACCATAAAGAAGAGTGGGGAGGAGATAAGTAGTGCCAAGTGTTGTTTTGGCTGTGTTAGTGAGAAAGTGTTTGGCTCTATAAAGCATCCCTAGTTTCTGATGATCTTTTTCTTATTCAGTTTTGTTTATGCTGGTCAAATATAAGATTACCATCCACTATCACCCCTAATAATTCGCTATGAGAAGTTTCTTCAATGGTTGCATTATCAAAAGAGAGGACTTTAAATTTTGTTTTTTCATGAGAGAGGGATTTGGGGAAAATTGTAGTTTGGTCTTTTTTGGGCTGAGCATGAGTTGTGAGTTATGAAGCTATATTTTAGTGTTTTTTAAAGGTTCCTGAGTCATTTTTTGGAGGTGTACCGTGTTGTCAGAAGTACAAACGAAAGTGGAAACATCTGCTTAATATATCAGGCGACATGTGTTGTGGATGTATAAGAGGGAGTTGGTGAAAATGATAAAGAGGGGTAGACCAAAGATAGAGATTGTTGTACACTGGTGGTGACTGGGAGGTAAAGAGAGAGCATGGAGTGCCATTTTACTGACTAATATCTATTGGACAGGTATTGTTTGAACCTCAGAAGGGTGGGTTGAGAGAGATCCAGTGAGGACATTTGAAGTGGAAGTTTGCTGTGTCAAACTGTATCAAAGGCTTTACACAAGTCTAGAAATAAGGAAGAGACTAGTTTGCCAATATCTTTAGCCTTATTGACAATATCTGTGTTGGTTAGAAGGGCAGTGCTAGTACTGTGTGAAGGATGGAAGCCCTGATGTGTAGGGGACAGAAGTTCTTCCTGCAGGAGATAGTCTAGCAATTGTTTTTGAATACATTTGTGTACATGTGTATTTTAGTGAGGGGGGATAAGATTGTTAATAGGTCTAAAGTTATTAATGTTTGTGGAATTTCCTGCTTTGTGCAGAGATAATGTCCGACTTTTTCCGGGGGGGGGGGGGGTATGGGATTCCTGGACTGACAAATTTATAAAAATTGAGACAGGCTAGGCAATGCTATTGGCTGTTATTTTTAGGTACTCACTTGGACAGTCATCAACTGAAGAAGAGCATTGTTTAAGTTTGTTTAAGAGTAGCTTTATATAGAATGTGGGCACAGGTTTGAAGGTGAAAGTGGATGTGGTGATATCTAGCTGTTGGGAAGGATTGGGATTAGATGTTGAGGAATCCTTGGTTAGCAATGCTATACTGTCTATAAAATAAGAGTTGAACTATATTGCTGTTTCAAGTGATGAGTCATCAGGAGACGGGTTTGGGTTGGATTTTTGGTCAGGATGTAAGATTTCTTTAATGGCTGTCCAATTTTTTTAGGGTTGTGTTTAGTATTATTCTGAAATCTGCTATAGTATAGTTTTTTTGCCTTCATTTATTTGCTTTTTAGTACCATTGCTAAGCATTCTGAAGTTTTCAAAATATTGGAGTATTTTATATTTTTGCCATTCTTTCCATGCTTTTTCTCTATACTGCATTAGCATTCTACTCTTTTTGGATAGCCAAATTGCATTATTTGTTTTTAGTCTCTTCCTTATATGAGGTGCAAGGCTATTTAGGATATTTAGAAAAGTTGTAATGAATTAATTTACAGCATCATCTAAGGGGAGGATTTTTAGGAAGTTCCAGTTATAGATGAAAGTGTAGTACTGAACATTTCTGGGATAAACATGAAAAAGATGTGAGTTATTGTATAAATATGCTGTTTAACTGAATGTGTAAATGTCTGGTTGTATGGCTTGGGAGATGATCACTGAGAAAATCTGACATTGTACCTTTGGTAGACTACTTGGTAGGATCTGATACTAGGATCTAGTCTAATAGGGAATTTTATGTCTTGCTATAATCTGTGGGGCTATTAATTAAATGTGTGAAACCATATATGTTCATGCTAGATGTAGAGGAGTTAGAGTTTGTGTCCAACCAACTAACATTCACATCACCTAGTAGTATTGTTTCTTGTGGAAATGTTATGGATATCCATTGTAAGATATCTTCTAGTATACCTATATTGTCACCAGGAGGGATGCAAAAGACAGTAATACATATTTGTTTATAATTTTTTTTTTTTGAGGAAAGCAATAAGAAGCTCTGCTGAAATGAATTTTGGTGTTGGTTTACTGTAAATGGAAATATTTTGGTGTTGGGGAAATATTAAAGCAATATGACCATCTTTCCTCTTTATATGGTCATTATGGATGATATCGTAGCCAGAAGGTATAAATTTGGAGTTGTTTATGTTGAGTTTAAGCCAAGTTTCAGTTACAGCGAGAACATCAAGCCTTTTGGGAAATCAAGGCATGTAGTTCAGCAGTTTTATTTCTTATGCTTCTAACATTTATTGCAGCAAATATTAGGTCACCAGTGTTGGGAATTGTCTGTTGTTGGTTTAGAAAAGTGTGTGGGAGAGAATTATCTTTGTGTTCATTGTGATTAGTGAGGCCAGAATTAAGATATATATCTCTTCCTAGAAGGATTTGGGGAATTATGCATGCTTGTTTTTTGGAGTGGATTCTTGCACTTAATTTTATTTTAGTTTGAGTTGAAGTGTAGTTAATCAGCCTATATTTGGAATAAACGTGAGGGGTAATATGAAATAGACTTGGTGCAATGTGTGGAGAGTGTAAAGAGGGAATATGGATAGGTGGTTGGGACATAGTTGGAAAGATGCTGAGAGTTATTACTGAGTCATTGTAGGATAAAATATGGCACAGCAGGAGAAGAAAAATAGAGAATAAGTTGAAGAAAAGCATAATTAAGTACAGAAATCTATATTTTATAGATGTCAGGTAGTGAAGAAGTAGCAATGAAGAAGAAAATAAGAAGCTACAGGGCATTAGGAGATTCACTGATGGTTGATTCTGAAAGTTGGTTGAGGATAGGTAAGGAGAGACGTATTTTCTGTCAACGAAGAGAATTATCTTGTCCTAGTATCTTCTAGAGAATATAAGGAATAGAGGGGTATGAAAGGCTAAGATATAATAATTAGTCAAAATAAGAAGAAATGAGGGTTTATTTGGGGAAAAGTAAAAGATGCTATGTGGAATAGATAGGTAGTATTAGGGAGGGTAATTATTATGAATGGATATAGTACACAGCAGTATGGGAGGAAGAAAGATAGTTGGGAATGGGGCTAAAAATTAAATGGGGATAGGGAAGTAGGAAACAAGAAACAGAAGTGTATGTTTACAAGTAATAAGGTCGTTTTTGGGAGGGTTTTGAAATAAGAGTCAGAAATGAAATGTGTATGTAGGAAGAATAATATTAGGAGTGTGTGTGTATGTGTGTGTGTGTGTGTGTGTGTGCATGCATGCGTGCGTGCGTGCGTGCGTGTGTGTGTGTGTGTGTGTGTGTGTGTGTGTGTGTGTGTGTGTGTGTGTGTGTGGCAATTGGGCATATGGCAGGGGAGGATACTAGCTTTACCACCCTCAGGTCAAATTAAACTGAGAGCAATCAGTTTATAGCTGGTACAAAACAGTTAACAAAGAGATGCCAAATTAAAACAGTTTTTGTATCATTTCCTGAGGCTAAATATCTGGCATATGCAGTACAGTACACTATGAAATAGTCTGTGCACTCTAAAGACCTCTTAATAAGTTGGCCACTGTCCTCTTTTTCTTGACCAGAGACTTTAAATCAAAGAGCAGGCATGTATTTAACTGATTATGTTAATAAAGAGCAAGGTTCTTCATGATACATATGCTTACATTATACAATGACAACATTCTCAGTAAACTTATAGGAAGAGGGTCTTGTGGCAGAGCTCTTGCAGTATCAAGGTCAAATGTAGTGACCACAGGCTCTGTAATGAATGAAAGAGAAAAACTCTACTAAAATGTAATATTATACTGTACCAATACAGTGCTATCAAATGCTGAAAATATCGTATCAATGGATCCCATCAATATCTCTGGATGTATCTTAAATAACATGAAGTACAAATTAGCCACACACCTAACAGCACTGTTCAGTCTCAGCCTCCATAAAGGTTTTGTACCAAGTGGATGGAGAACAGATGCAGTCATTCACCTGCATAAGGGAGGATCATCTACAGACCCGGTAATTACAGACCCATAAGTCTGACCAGCCTCATATGGAAAGCCATGGAAATAGTTGCCATAAAACTAAACAATGAGGATATAGAGAGCCTCCAAACATTCTACACGTCTCAGTTTGGATTCGTCAAGGGATGGATTTTTTTTTAAAAGGTCACCAAAACAATGGATGAAAGCAAAATGGTGCACACCACATACCTTGAGCTGGCCAAAGCTTTTGACTCAATTTCCTACTCAGACATAGTAGAAAAGGTAAATAAACTAGAATAAACCCTTATGTCACCCTCTGGGTTGCCAACTGGTTCATGAGTCTATATCAGAAGACCAAATGGAAATAACAGCAAACGTCAAAACATCGAAAAGACCGGACCTCAAAGTGCTGTTCGTGAGATCGTGGTACAGTTAAGAATGGAATATTTGCCCTTTCCTCAATGTAGTGCAATCTTGGAGTTGGTATATATATTTAGTGGGGGTGGGGGGCATAGCCCCCCACAACAGCAAGTTCGAGGACCGGACTTTTCAATGTTTTGCTGTTGACTGTTATTTCCATTCAGTCTTCTGATATAGACCCCTGGTTCACACATAAGATGCAGGAAATCAAAATAAGGAAAGTTACCTTCACAAAGAGATGAGTCACCAATGGCATCTGCCAGTGTTCTGTGTTTGGAATTTTCCTGTTTGGCATCTATTTTCTGAAGTAAAAAAACATTAGCTCTGACTGACTGAGTTTGCAGATGACTGCAAGCTTGAAGCAGTCACTGAATCCCCAAATGACTTAGACATCTAGCAGGAAGATTTGTCCCAAATAAATAACTGGTGCCAAAATCATGGACTGAAACTAATTCCAAAAAATACATTATTGTTTCCTTTAGGAACTACCATATTAACAATACGCCCCTAAGAATTGATCTAGTTGTTTAGGATTTAGGAACTTATGTGGACAGTGACCTAAATTTTGAGCAATGTGTCTAGAGTCATAAGAAAGTCTTTCTATATTGCACAGTTTACAAACAAAGGGATTGTGTCTAGATCTATGGATGTCATTGTCCCCTTTTACTCATCCCTCAATTGGCCATTTATTGAACATAATGTCCCCTTTGGCATGTATCTGTCCTGACACATACAAAAACTAAAATGCCCATAGAGATACCTTACTGAAATGATACAAGGCATAAACATGTCCTACATGGACAGACTCAAAGCTCTTTGTCCTACAGACTGCTAAATGATGACCCGTGTCTTGCCTACAAGGCATCCTTTGACCCAGCACTGATCGATTTACTGCACATCAACAAGTCAAATGACATCATAAATACTCAGTCTAGGCACCAAAACCTCTTCTGCTACATCAAAAGAATGTTTTGGAAGGACAGGTAAATCTCACAGATGATACTGCTGCTCTGGAACAGACTCCACATGAAACTAAAACAAAGTACATCCCTGTCCATATAAAACCACAACCTGGATCTATAGATGGGAAACAGAATATTTACCCCAGGACAGCCCCAAATACTACTAATAGACAGAGGCAGCTCCTAAATGCTCTATCTCATGCATAAGTCACCTCAAATTATCCATGATATGATCCCAGTTATTCTCATTAGAGGTAATATATCATTATTGACCATGGAATGGGTAAGGTCAATTTTTATCCAAATGGGAAAATGTTAATTCTAGCACAAAAAGAGAAATTAATTAAGCTTAAAAGGGTCCGCAAGTGTAGGTAGCATAGTACTTACCTATGAACTTACAAAGTTCAAAATTATTGTATCTCATAGTATTTTTTGTACACCAATGTTTAACATTTTTGAAGTTAGTATATGTACATAGCACTGGTGTGTGAGACATAGCATCCAATGTCGGGGGTGGGGCAGCACAGTATCCCATGAAATGTTAAGACGCAAATAATAAAATGCTGCAGAATAGTCCACAGGAAATCTAAAACTGTATTTGTCAAGGAGTCTATCTTCAAGTTTGAGGATCCAAAAATTATAGGAGGAATTTAATAAAGCCTTCACTGTTTTTTTTTTCTTTGTAGGCATTGCGCTGTGCTGCTTACATGGATGAAAGCATTTTTAAATTCAGTAAGTACTGCTGAATGGCGCACATGCATGCACCAACACAGAAAGTTCTGCGGCATGCAAATAACCTCATAAGCAGGTGAATCTTATGAAAATGGGACAGGTAGAGCAATCACAAGCAGATAGCCATCTCTTCAGACCCTATGTCAGTTTCTAACCCCATGTCAGTGTCTATGCATGGAAAAATTACATGTACAGGAGTGTAGACAGACAAAAGGGGCTGTAAAATGTAGATATATGGACAGAAATGGCATATCACATTCAGATATGAGTGAAACTATCCTCCTGTGTCTGAAAAAGTAAAGGAAATAAGTTAAATTATTTTTTTTAATAATCTGGACATGTTTGCATGGTGTGCCTCAGTGCACAAATATGCTTTATAGATAAAAAAATTATAAAACATAATAAAATAATATGTAACAGCAATGTATTACAGTACCTTGTGTGAGTCCCTACAATGGTGCATTGGTGCTGTTGCTAACATGGTAGGGCTATGAATCATATAGTTTCCAGGCTGTAAGCACAGATACCTTTGCAAATAAAGTGGAGTTACTGAATAGCATAAAGGAGTAATCATGTCCGCATATTCCCCTCATGTAGGCTTGAACCCATGTTGCTGTTTACATAGGATGTAGCTGACATCAGGGGAGAGTGTGCCCACTAACTTCTAAGCTTATTTCAGCTTAGCTGCACTTCTTTGTACAGTGGGCCACAGTGCTGAGAGTGTCCTTTGGGGGGGGGGTGCACTAACTTCTAAGCTTTATTTAGCTATGAAGCACATGTTTGTGCCATGTACTACCATGCTAAGTCTTGGGGGGTGTTTACTAACTGCTAAGGTTTGTTTATCTATAGAGTGCATGTATCTAAGGGCACAACAGTACATAATCCACTTACCTACAGACACGTGTCTGCTGCATGTCACCACATCGACAGACACAGTTGAGCAGGTGGTGTAATGTAGAATGTTGTCGATGCCCACATGAACAGGGCACATAGTTCCTGCCCACAGGTTTGCCTGTCTAAGTGCAAAAAGCACATATGGTCATACTGGTAACTGTGCACACATAGCTAGGATAATAGTTATATCACTGCTAGGATACTAGAGGCAAATAATAGTACAAAGCAATATCACTCTGCATGCCACAGATACTGTTGAACACAGGCCTAGTTTGTGTAATACACAAGTACTGTCCTTGCAATCACATATACAACAGACTTAACCTGTGGTGCATGCAATAAGTACTGTAATCTATAGTGCATAACATTAGTTCGGTAGGAGTTCTAATCTCACTCCAGGCTAAGTGTGTGTGTGTGTGTGTGTGTGTGTGTGTGTGTGTGTGTGTGTGTGTATCCCACTGCAGAGCAACTGACATGCCCTGCTGGGCTATCCACCTGCAAAGGTTATGCACTTTTTAGCCCTGTAACTTGTTGCTAGCCCACTGCCCTCTTCTACAAGGTCTGATGATGTTATCTACCTTAAGACTGCCACCTGACAGTATAGTATCAAACTTAACCTGTGGCACATGCGATAAATACTGTGAACTCTAGTATATAACACTAGATAGGTAGGGTGTCTAATCTCACACCAGGCTAATTGGTGTGTATGTCCATATGGCATAAATATGATCAGCCTGGTAACTTAGAAATAGGTGGGGTTTTGCAGTGTTTTATTTGTAGTGGTAATGTGGTCCCCCAAAGGATTGATCACAACAAGGCCTGCTGATGTCATCAAGCATATGTCCTAAACTGATAATACTAGCAGACATGAGGTGTGCTGCACGCATCACATTATGTGATCTGTAGTATGTACCATTACATATGTAAGTGTTCTCATCTACATACAGCCACTTGCACTACATGTGTGCCTTGGAGTGTCCTGTATGCAATGATTGGAAGTGGTACTAGCCTCAATGTAGCCATGTTTGTGTGTGAGCCTGTTAGAGCATTTTAAATAATTTTATGGAACCATAGGTTGTTTGAACTTAACTAGCATAATGGCCATACAGCCCTCACAGTCATAGACATTTTTATACCTGTAGTTACAGGATGAGCACATATTGCCCCAGTCCAAGAGGGACACAGGCAGACACCCTGTGTTGAGATGACGGTCAGCCTGCCAGTCATACAGATGGCATGTGCTGAGATGCACTGGGTGCTCTATGCCATTAGGCAGGGTTCTGTTTCAAGGGTGTGTTTACATCTGGTACACATATCTCTCCCACAAGCATGTAGTATTAACATCATATATGAGGGTAAGGTCCTTACTGTGAGTTATCCATCTACTATGCCTCCTACAGACAGGCAGCATATGCAGTCAAGCAGTCACACATTGCCCCATATGCAAGGCACAGATCAGCTCTGAGTAGTCTATATGCCACTGTCGACAAAGACACTCATTGCAGATGAACACCATTGAACACATACTGAAGACATGAAGTGTCCTCGTGAGGGATCATACTGTTGTGTGTAATTGCCAGTACTGCTTGGAAAGGTACATCAACAAATGGCCATTGTACTCAGATACTGGAATGCTGAGGGAAGAGTATGAGGAGGTTATGTCACTTACAGGTGACTGTGGTCTCAGCTATGCCATATGATACTTGCCATACCACTGAAGAGACACGGTGATTTGAGTCACATTAGGTGTAAACCTGTGTGGCCGGGTCTGTGTGTCCAGTTCTTTCACCACTGAATATGTACATCACATGTTAAGACTGATGTGCTACTTACTAGGTACATAAGTCTAACTGATGGAAATTATACTCTTTATATATATATATATATATATATATATATATATATATATATATATATATATATATATATATATATATATATATATTTGCTTGGAGTTTATGGCCATTAGTATGTCAACAGGTATGTCTTTCCAATACCCTCTTGCAGGATAGTGACATACCAAAGAGACTCTGAGTGTTCAGAATTTGCAAGCATCAGCCAACATTGTTAGCCAGAATCATTCAGTAGTCATGTGTATTGTGGTTATTGAATTCAAAGCAGTAGAGGACCCAGGAGTGCACCCTGTTGAGCACTGCTGCTTACAGATCAACTGTTGGAGGCAGATGTCCCTATGTTGCATATGTGTGACATCAATGGGCCACTTAGTGACTCCTACAATAACAGTATCATGGATGCCTATGTGCATGCTTTGTAAATGTTGCCTGAGTGGGGGGATATAGTCAGATGGCTTGGCTCAGTCTGTGGGGTGGTACACCCTGATGTACCCTCACCCAGGTCCTTGGTGACTGCCTCGGAAATGTCCACCATGTGTAACAGTCATGTTCCCCGTCACACATCCAAACTGTGTACAGGCAACTGTGTGTAGATCATATATATGTGTGCTGCTCAGCTGCATGATGATTCATCTATGGGCATACGGATATGGATACTTAGACAAAGAGGTGCATAGTTATGTTGGCCAGTGGATGCACCACCTCTGAGCAAGGGTATAACAGTTGCGGTTGTCCACTCAGATGGTGTGCAGCCAGTGGTGTCAGTATGATTGCAAGGGTTTCCCAATGGTGTTAGTAATCCTTGTCAGATCACATGCGGGATGCAGCCTGGAATGTTAGCATGTGCAATAGATGCTATGTTTCTTCCATTGAATGGCCAGTTATGCACTGCTCTGTAAATATGGATGTTATGGGACAGGTTGTAGGAACATCATGTGTCACATGTGGGGGAGACAGGGGAGTATAATTGATGCAGACAGTGTGGGAGTACAGGTTAAGTATGGGTACAGCCCCTTCATATGTGGCATCATTACATATGAGGTCACTGACAATCTGGGCCTGTCCTTTGAGGTCACACATCTAACTACACTGTGTGTTGTGGTTCTGCTTTTTGTGAGTGGCGAATTTTGTCACTTACTGTGCCTACACAACATCATGACAACACTATGTACTTCTTTTAGCTAAGGTGGTAGTGCTTCCATGTTAGGGAGGGCACCCTCATCTCAACTCGCACACAGCACTGTCCACCTATTATTGTACAGCCTGCTAATGGCAGCCATCCACCAGTCAGGTTGGCTGAGCCATGATGAGTCTGTGTCCTTCCTGTCATGTACAGATGAGTTCATGCAGTTGTAATGCTACTGACATAATGCATGGATGTAGAGCTCTGCATACTTGCCCATCCCGCCTGAAGGAAAAGGTGCAGTCATGCTATGTCAGCCATCCCACAGGAGATAATAAATGTCTTTCTTGACATACATGTCTGTATTGTCTGCAAGGGGAGGCATATGTTGGTAGTTCTAAGGAGACTGATCTGGTGCCAGATCCCACCAGGGAGGACCTCACATTGGCGGGGGTCTGTAGTGGTCACCCATATTGGTAAACAAATGATGCAATACATTAGTTCCCCATGTCGGGATGTCACAGCACTGCTGCACTGTATTGTAGTTAAGGACCTGGACCATCCTTTGGGCAAGAAAGCCACAAAACAACTAAGCAACACAGTGTGTACATATTACACTTACCTACAGTGTTTGTGTTCTGTACAGACACCTTGCATGACTCTATTCTTCCAACATGCTAGAAGTAACTGCAATACTTAGTTGCACAGAGGACAGCTAGCATATAGTGCCAACCGGTGTCCCCAGATCTCTGAGTCATGTCACCTGAAATGCCATTATAGGTGTTATCATGGTTATCAGCTCTAACACTGTCATACGCCTACTGACACCAGACCAAACACTGTTACTTTTGCTCAAGGTCAGATCATGCCTGCCGACTTTAACTAGTGGAGCCCATTGACTCTTATACTAACTAATGGATGTCGGATATATATCTCACTCCACCACCTATGGCCTGACAAGGTGTATGACAATATTAGGCCAGCAGGACTTGCTGAAAACTGTACGTCATGTACAGATTGTTATGTTAGCTGGTGAATAGGCAAGTGTCTGACAGTCATACTCTGAAAAGATAGCATAAGGAGACCTAGGCTGCTTTGATGCCAGTCACCAGTGGAGTTCACCATCCTCCATTATTGGCGTACCCCTTGTGACACCCATGCACTGGCCAGCAATCAAGGAGCCTCATCCCTCACCACTAACACCAGTGAGGGGAAACCATATAGGGAAAGGATAATAAACACACACACAGTAAAATACAATTTCCCTTAAGAGCACACAGAGATCACAGTCAATCTGGGGCTGGTCTCTTCCTTTTCCTTCAAGTCCCCAATAAGACTCCCCACTGGCACAGCTATAGGGTCCAGATCTCAGCCTAGTGGGTAAGCTAAAATCTCCAGCACCCTCTCTGTCCAACCATTGCTTCATGCCCCTGGCCAAGTAGCTGACAGACACACACTTTGAGATAAGAGTTATATAAAATCACACAGGCACTCCTGGGGAAGGCTGGCACAGGTTCTCCAGCTGTGCCCCTTTTCTGCCCAGTCTAAGGGTAGTACCAGCTGCCACCACCCACTAATATTTATCAGCTACTCAAAGGCCCTTAAAAGGGTGTCCAATTATTACTATGCAATGTACTCTAGAGATTAAATTAACTATACATAAAACAGACACAGTTGAAAGGTTTAAAAACATTTAATAATAAATAATAAAAACATAAGACAATACTTCTTACTACACAGTGCTAGTCAAGAGTTCAGAGATCACAGATAAATACTTAAAATAATACAGTAGCAAAAGTTCTGACATCACAGAAAAACAAACTAGTCTAATCTTCCTATTTCCTAGCTATATCTAAGAGAAAATACAATTCTAAATAGCTTAAATATAGAGCAAAGCAGTGCTGGTGATGTTGGATGTTCTCAAGACAAAATGCTCTGAGCTCTCTGATTCTCCCCCTTTAAATTGATAACACAGAGCTGCTCACATGACATCATTTTTCACACTTCTCTGGTGTTCTCAGGCTAACAGAAACTACATTTACATTCTTTACACCTGGTCAGAAGCCAGAGCAATAAAGGACATTTATCCATGCAAATTCTAGCCATTAAATCTGGTCTTAAAACAATAGGCAGGATGCCTCCCTCTAGACATATCAACTCTGAATTTTGACATCAAAGACAGTCATGAAATGCTTGACTTAGATTTCTTACAGCAGAATGCACTGTTGTTACATTTTTGCAGTTCAATATCCAATGCAGTCTTTTCAGATTTAAGAGAACAAGCCCATGGCTTACATTAATATATACAAATGCCAGAATTATCTACAGAATTCCATTTGGCTAGGCTGACAGCCTACACCTATCTTCACACCCCTTCTACCTATTCCCAGTGACAGTCACTGTTCATAACCTCTGACTGAGTACATTAGCAGGTGATTGTCTATTAGGAGCTGTCACAGAATCCCACACAGAACCAACAGTTATCCAGGATGGCCTAAGACACAGTCAGTTGTTGTCTGAGCCACTGACAAGGAGTAAATGCCAACAAATGCACAATACTGTTCTGTGGGAAATCATCCACCTCTGCAAAGTATTGCAGTGTCTGTACACTGAACACATGTGAGCCATTACACATGGAGATATGGACACAGAGAGTAATGTACCCTTTGACTTTCAGTGGTCGGTAACATGTCAGGATGCATTCACTGTTGTACAACCTATACCAACAGGTGTGGGATGTAAATCCCAGACCGTCACTGGTATACTGAATGTGGCAGTCATGGCACCCTTGCTATGTCTCTACACAGGCATATGGTACAACTATAGCAGCCACACAGGTTCCATGGTACACCAATATAGTGCAGATGGTATGTCCTATTGAGTCTGTGTCATGTCCGTACAAGTGTAGTCTGTCTCCGAATGCTTTGGACGGGATGCATATGGCTCCATACAGGGAGGTGTCAGATCTCACTATGTACCACCTGTATATACACAACAGGACTAACACATGTTTCACCTGTTCTGCACACCTACAACATCACTGTGGTATACATAGTACATGCTGGAGAGATAGGAATGTCACACAGACAGTAAATCCTACATGAAACAGGCCCCCCATGCATGTGAAGCATGTATCTGCTATGACACACATCATGTGCAGGTTACACAATCGAATGCAGAACACTTCAACCATAACTTGTGTCGGGCAACTGTCTGTACTGGACACAGGATATTTGTAGAAGGGACACCTCCATCACCACAGCTTGTAGATGTGTTAGTTCCCAAAGTCCTGGTGGCACTTATCAAGGATAGCAGACCTTATCATAAATTAGGAATGCATGAGTATGTTGAATGCTGTCATTGTCCTTGTTAGCCTGTTATACACATATGAACCTATGGAGTCATGCACTTATACTGCTGTACCTTGCAGAAAACATATTTCTGCTGGGCTTACATGCCATTCTGTACTGCGTTATTGCCACTGTGCATCCATAGCTTATCCCAACAGAATTCTGAAACAGAAACAGAAACAAGTCCATGACACACTCGTCATTCTGTAATCATACAGCCATTACATCATACAACATAAGCTACACAAAAGTATGTGGTGTACTCATGACAAATGCCAGCATATGGTATCTATCTGGCATGGCAAAACAACACTGCACCACACAAGTACATTTTAACTAATATAGTCACCCTGTGCACATAGCTTCATTCCCGTGCATCAATGGCAAGGATGTCAGGGATGTGGCACAGGTATCATCACTTGCACAGGGTGTTGTGTGGGGTGCAAGATGCCTAGGCTGACCAAACCAGTTGACAGCATGTGTGTGAGTCAGGAAGAGAAGCAGGTAAGATGGCTGTGGAAAGGTGCCACATGTGTCTGTAGGTGACCTTCGTTTGACAGTGGTCTCTGAGTGTGTGCATGTATACAGTCAAGCTTAGTACTAGCCCTACATGTGTGTATGTTGGACAGCTTTGGACCATACATGGTAGACTTGACAGATCAATGTCTCCAGCCCTAAATACAAGAACTGGCTCTGCCAGGAGTTGCACTGGCACCTCCATGCCCAACATCAGAAGCGGTTTTAGTACCTGACGGTGATGGCTGTCTGCTGAGACATTGTCCCCCACTGGAGCATTCAGGACCATGATCTCATGGTCTACCACATCATGGTGTGGAGAGCACACTCCCCTCTGTAGTGCTGTATATACTGTCACTACAGGAGCATGATTGTGCACGGCCACATGGACTCACAGCAGATGGGGTTGCTGACCTATGTCCATGAGTCCAACACTCAACTCCAACCACATGGTCCAGCACAGACAATGTGTGGTCAAAGACAGACACTATCTCAGCCCACCTTCTGTCCACAGCATTGGTGAATCAATCTAGGGTGTTTCTAATGTGGTGGAGGCAGTCACGGATGTCAGACTGTGCTGCATCCGTATCCCTAAGCATATGTCTGGTGTTCCATTCAGAATATGCCTGTGCCTCCATGATAGCCTGGAAAATGCGCCGAGTGACCCATGATGTGACACCTGCAATAGGTGGTGGATGGACAGCAGGCCTCCTACAAGCACCCCTGTCATTCTGTCTGTGTAGGACCTCACTAGCTCTCTAGCTATCGCCAGTGTCTACACTCAATAGAACTATAGTTGTCACACTTTCTTCATTGATCTCACCCTCTGACTGTCCAATATCAGTGGCATCTGTGGACTGGGTATGTGTGGGCAAACTAACTGTGTGGAGTGACAATGATGGCAGAAGAGGGATGTCAACCTCTGGGACAGATACTGCCCTCAAAACCACACTTGTGCCTCACTGTGGCCACCATCATCATCAGAGTCTGAGGAGACACTGACATTAGGTTGTGTAGGAGACAGACGCCATTCCCCTATCACCTGTGATAAGAAAGGAAAAAGCAGTACATTAATACCTGCATTGTTATGCGCTGCAGTACTATGTTGTGCTATACGTAAGGTTTTATACACTGTTGTCACTATGAAAGACCTGATAATAACCCACCCTCAAATAGTAGGACATGAGGACAGCACTCTTCCAACTAACAGCTATAGTTACTTCAAAATAACATATTATTGCACTTCAATCTCATCAGCAACAGTAAGGGACACTGTTGACATTTGTGTAGACTCTGCACAGCTGACACATTGTGACACTCTGTAGTGTCCTGACAACAACATCACATCTCTTAGTGTGGTCACACCTACAAGGCATAGGTATGAGTCTAAAATCTGTACAGTCAGAATATATGTGTGCAGCTGGCAATCATACCAACAATAGAGCAATGCAGGCAGTAGGCCTGGGATGACAGTCTAGAGATAACACTGCTGTAAACCTACATCTATAACAAAACAGTGTCATGCTTACCAAGAGCAAGAGCACAGGCTTGGCCAATACCTGGCGGACCTGTGAAAAGTTGAGGGAGAGTTAATGTCAGTAGCACCGCATGCTGCAGCACAACAAGGTAAGACGTCCATATATCTCACATTCACAGTAGCTACTGTGTTAATTGTTGTATTGGTCACATTCTCAGTATGAGAGTAAACCTCAGGTTAACCCCACCCAAAGAACAAAGACCTGACAGCCACGTAAAAGTATGTCAATCACCCCAAAACTGTAAGTTAGAACAGGAAGAGCAAAATGGTTCATAGCTTTGACTTTTCTCCTAGATATCAAAGCTGTTTTCAGTATTAAAAGTCTTCTAAAATATTCCTTACTAAGTTTTATTCACATTTGATCATGTTTTATTGTTGACCTTTCATCACTTCCCAAATATTTATACATTCTCTCTTGCTCAAGTTCTTTTATATTACATTCTTGTCCCAAACTGATGTTTTCTTGGTGCTGCATCTTTCCTGCTTTAAAGGTTGCTTTTGCACATTTATAAAGACCAAATAACATTCTTATATCATCTGAAAAGTTTTGATCACTTGTAGGTGTTTTTTCCGTTCCACATCTGATGAACTATGCAGTTTTAAATCATCTACAAAAAGAAGATAAGAAGTCTTTACACTGTTGTTTTCTGTGAGCCAAATTGTAGCCATGACTTAATCTGTTAAGTAGACAACTTAATGGGTTAATGGCAAGACAAAATAGCTGCAGTGACAGAGAGTCACCCTGGAATATCCCCCTTTCCAGTTAAGCCATGTTGAAGGACAGATTATTATTCCAGGGATACAAATTCAAAGTGGTTTGCCACTGTTTCATGATCACTGTAATGTAATCAAACAGTATAGGGTGTATCTTATACATTTTAAGCCCTCTTTTATCTGTGAATGTGGGATACTGTCAAATTCTTTTTATAGTCTATCCATGTCACACTTAGATTCTTTCTCTTTACACAGTTTTCCATTATGACTTTATACGAAGTTCACAGATGACTGCAAACTAGGAGCCATAGTCGAGTCCCCAAATGATGTGGACATCCTACAGAAGGGCTTCACTGAGACAGATGCCTGGTGTCAGAGGCATGGCCTCAAGCTCAATGCCAAAAAGTGCATTTGCATTGTCATCCCCTTTGGTAAAATCTCTATACCCATGAACTACCACATAAATGGCAGTCTACTTAATGCCAAATATGTGATGAGACCTTGGGACCCAGGTGGACAGTAGCCTCTCCTTTGATAATCACATCGCCACAGTAGTCAGGAAATCCTTCTATGTGGCACACCTCATCACAAAAGGTTTCTCATCCAGGAAAAAAGAGGTCATTGTTCCCCTGTACTCGGCACTCATTAGACCCATTATAGATTACAACGCCCCTTTTGGAATGTACCTCACAAGACATCTGCAGCAGCTGGAAAGGCCACAGAAGTACCTCTCAAAAAGGATTACTGGCCTTAAACAAATGCCCTACACTGACCATCTCAAAAAAACTCCAGCTTTACTCTGTCACATATTGCCTACTCCGAGATCTCTGCTTAACATATAAAGCTATGTTAAACCCAGAGCTGTTGGACATGCTACACCTTAAGAAATCCCAAACCCTCCGATCTGCACGCGCTAGGGACCTAAACCTTGTCACCACAATAAACAGGACATGCTGGAGGGATAGATTCCTGTCCCAGAGACTTCCTATACTCTGGAACAAGCTACCCATCTATGTCAAGCCAAGTTCCTCATTAGCACTCTTCAAGAAAAATCTTGATGAGTGGATGGGAAATAGGAAATACACCCTGGGGATCACTTCTGTGGCTCTGCTCAACAGGGGCACAGGAAATTAACTTTGTTGGGTGGCATAAGCCAGGGAACCTTGTTGGCTAGGCTTACTTGGGCCCTTGGGCCAATAGCCTAGTACCTACCTATGAACCTATGAACCTATTTAACAACAAATGATCATTTGTTCCATGTGACTTTATTTTATTACCCTTTTGTTCTATTGCTGTGATTGGGTTTTCTTCTAAATGGCTATAAACTCTGTTGGCATCATTTCCAGTGTGCAGTTTAAATATCTTTGGAAGGCAAGTTACTGGTCTATAGTTTTTAGGATAGCTTTCAGATTCACTCTTAAGTAGGAGTATTGTTTTTCCTATTGTTAACCAGGCTGGTGTCTGGTCGGAGTGCACACGTAAATAATTCTTACTTATGGCTAAATCCTCATGTAAAGATGTTAATACTGTTAGACAGAAGTTAGGTACTATATCTAGTACTGGGGTTTTCCAGTTAGGAACTTTTCTTAACGTTGTTTCAATCTCTCTGGCCCTTACTTAATCCCATTTCATATCCTGTACATTTGAACTTCTTATTTTTTGTTTTACTTCTATCCATTTAGCATCTTTGTTATGTTCCACAGGATCTTTATAGATATTTTTCCAAAAATATATATATTTCTTCTTTTTTGGTGGTGTTTCAATTCCTTTTTCTTTGTTTCTGAAATATCTATAAAATTTTTGGGGGTCATTGGTAAAGTGCTTAATTTGTACTTTTCCTTTATATTTATCTGCATATCTTTTAAGTTTTTTTGTCTGTGCTGATATTTTTAGTTTATTTGCAATAGTGCACAGTAGATCCTGAGCTGTTCTGATACTGTGCATTACTTTTATCATGTGTATCTTTTTGAGTATTTTTGTTGATCTATTTCCTCTGCTATACTCTTCTAACAGTGAAGCTTCTTGTCTTAATTGTTTTATAATTTTCTCTGTTTGATACTTCCATGATGGCATTCAGTTTCTCTCCTTCCTTTCCCCTTACTACCCTCTGTTTTTGTGGCAAGACTTTATCTGTTACTAATTAGCTGCACAGCGATATATCCTATTTACTTCTGTTATATAACACAAATCTCTATGGAGAATCCTAATTGCTGTGTTCATTTGTTTTATTAAATTTCTAACTTTTGGGGTTTTATTGACTTTCTGTAATCTATCTCTTTCATTAATCTTAATATAAAATTTCTAACTTTTTGGGTTTTATTGACTTTCTCTAGTCTATTGCTTTCATTAATCTATAACGTCTGTCCATTTCTATTAAATCAAGCAACTCTTTTCTTAGATCATTTTCTTCTAAACTGAGGGCATATTATTTGTTCTCCATTTCTTGAGGGCATTCTATAGAAAGTTCTAGAGCATCTTCCTGGGCCACATTCTTATCAGTTTCATCTTGTTTCATCTGTTGCTCTTTCATATGGGAGCTCATTGTCCTATCACTCCATGGCACTGACTGTGCCAGCGATGCCACAGTTTCCTGTTCTTTCTCTTGCTATGCAAATCCAACTGAAAGTTTATATTGGTTTCCTTTGAAAGGTTCCAGCGTATCTTCTTATGGCAACTGATCACATTTTTCCCACTCTACTGGTTTCTCTTTAATTTCGGGATCCATTGATCTATTCTGTTGTAATGTTATCTCAGTTAGATTGTCTACACTAAAAACTTCACTTCACAGGTAATCCATAACCCCAGTTTCTATGTCTTTAACTACTGCATTACTAATCATTTTGTTCTACTTTTCCTCTTTACTTTCTTATTTTTTTGTATTGTAAAATTTTCCATGTCTGGATGCCTTTGCCTGTATTTCTCTTAAAGTATGTTTGGTGCTGGTCTTTTTGTAATGCATAGTTTTCCTTTCTCCCTTGTATAAAGATTGCACCATATCAAATCTATTTTTACTTCCCATGTCCATATTTCTTTTTCAGATGTCTCTTGCTCCTTCTATTTCTCCTTGCTTTGGAGACTTGTTCCATCATGCTGTGATGTAACCTGTGTTAGACTTTCTGCACTAAATCCTTTACTTTGCAAGTATTTCATAACTTCATCTTCTATTTTTCTTTTACTTCTACTTTACTAATCTTCTGTCTTATATTCCTTTTTTGTGATCTTATTTTTTTACTGTGAAATTTTTCATATCTGGATTCCTTTGCCTGTATTTCTCTTCAAATAACTCGGGGGCTGCCTTTTTTGTATTGATTAATTTAGCTTTTTCCTTTGCATAAATATTGCGCCATATCAGACCTCTCTTCCTTTCCCATGCCAATATTTCTTTTTTATACCTTTCACAAGTCTTTAGATTTTGTTCTTTATATTTTCGCATTTTCTCAGTTGCTTCAGCCCAAGGTTTCTTGGTCCATATAGTTCTTTTCATAAATCTGTTGTATTAATGAACACAAATTTTCATTTGAATCTTCTGACAGTTTTTCTTGTGGAAGTATTTTCATTTTTTCCAAGTTCTCACAATCTTTTTGTATGTTTTCTGTCTGGAAATTCTGGGCTGCTTGCATAATAGTAACAATACATATTTTCTTTCTTATCCTCAATAGTCCACTCTATCATCTCTATAGCTTCTTTTTGACCTATCAGTTTTTGTGGTTTTTGTGGACTGCTACTTCTTTCTACTATGGGGGGGGGGGGCTTCATTTATTTATTTATTATTTTATTTATTTGCAGTTGGTTTACCAGGATAGTCCATTGGGCCAAGATGAACCTGTTTTCAATGGAGTCCTGGGGAGAAAGCTCCAGAAACAAGGTTACATAGTTTTAGATATATAATACAATATTAACAAACAAATTACACAGTTAGAGCATCATACTGGTGATGACTGTTACAGTTGGTACATACGATAGAAGTGATTCAGATTGCATTATTTACAGAATTCAAATTGCAGTATTTACAGAATTGTACAGATTACTGTTTGTAGATGGTACATAGTATAAAAGTGATTCATATTGCAGCATTTATAGAATTATACAGATTACTGTTTGAACACACATAATCAATGGAACATTACAGGTGGTACCTACTATAAAAGTAATTCATGTTTCAGTATTTACACATTAAGAGTATAGCTTTCAAGTGACATTACTGATGAAATCGCCTAGGCATTTTGAGTTAGGTTGCTAGGTAAGGGATACAAAAATTATTTTGATTTGAGATTAGGCAGCTAGTTAAAGAATGCAAGTTACTACAATAGGAGAGGCAGATACAAGGAAGCTTATTAGCAGGAGGAGGAAGGAAGTAAGGCGGTCTTGAATTATGAAGGGTGGGTGCAAGAGCATTGAATTATGAAGGGTGGTTGCAAGAGCATTCCCACTGAGTTAGTAGATGAGAGTAAAGAGATTTTTTGAATGTAAAGTGGTTGAAGATGGTATGAATAGCTGGAGGTAGGGAGTTCCAGAGATGTGCTAAACTATAGGATAGGAGATTTTTACCTGGGGGACGTAATGGTATGTATTGTTCAAGTAGGTTCTGGTTATTGATTCTGAGTTCTCTGTTGGGGAGGTGCATTTTAAAAGCAGAGGAAAGAGATGGACAAAGGAAGGGTTTAAAGATGAGCTTGTGGGCAAGAGTGAGTTGGGAATAGATGAGTTGGTTGGGTAGTTCTAACCATACTAGTTTGTGGAGAGAAGAACAATGGTGAGTAGATGCTTTGTGGCCATTAGCGAATTTAGCTATTTTATTATAGCATGAGGAAAGTTGTGTTTTGAGGGAAGATTGTAGGTTAGTCAGGAGTGGGGCTCCATAAAGAAGAGAGGGAATAAGGAATGTGGAAGAGAGAGTGATTTTAGTAGAGGGTGTAAGGAAACAATTTTGTCGGTAGAGCATGCCTAGTTTTTGATGAGTTTTTTTGATATTTAGTTGTATGTGGGAGATGAATTTAAAATGACTATCGATTTGAGCCCCAAGTAACTTAGTCTCTGGCACCAATTCCAAGGATGTGTTATTGTTACAGGTGATTAAGAAAGAGTTTGGGTTGACAGAGATGTGTTTAGAGGGAGTAAATACCATTAATTTGGTTTTAGAGGCATTTAATGTTAGGTGTTTTTTTTTCATCCATTGTTCAGTGATAGAGAATGCATCTTGTGTAAGTTTTTGGAGTACTGGGATGGATGTGGCAGAGCAGATAATAGTTGAATCATCTGCATATTGAATAATATTAGAGAATGGGATAGAATTACGGAAATCATTTATGAAGATGTTAAATAGTAGTGGACCCAATATGGAGCCTTGGGGGACCCCAGTTGGAGTGCTTAGGAATGAGGAAGTGGCTTTTTTCCATTTAACAGCTTGAGATCTATTAGAAAAGTAACTAGAGAACCAGTTGAATGAGGAAGGACATAAGTTAAGTTGGGAGAGTTTATCAAGGAGTAGTTTATGAGAGATAGTGTCAAAGGCTTTTGAGAGGTCCAGTAGTAGGCTAGAAACAATGTTTCCAGAGTCCCTGGCCTTGTTTATGGTTTCTAAGAAGGAGAGGAGGGCTGTCATAGTACTATGGCCGGGTCTAAAGCCATGCTGGGTTGGAGTCAGCAGGTGATTGTCTAAGAGATAAGGAAGGAGCTGCAAATGGATACACTTTTCAAGGAGTTTAGAAATGGGAGACAGAATAGCTATGGGACGGAAGTTTGTAGTATCATTATTATTGCCACCTTTATGCAAAGGTATGATAGAGGCCTTTTTCCAGATTTGGGGTACTTTGCTTTCTTGGATCAAGTAGTTAATTAGTATACTAATAGGGTAGGCAACGGTTTCAGCTGCTATTCTAAGAAAGTATGAAGGAATATTGTCTGGGGCATTAGAGCAAGGCTTTAGTTTCTGGAATATTTTTTTTTATGGTAGATGTGGGGATAGGTAATAGTGAGAAAGTAGGAGAAAGGGGGGGTGAGGTATTAGAGGGTGGTGGTCTTGGGGAGGGAAAGAGAGAGGTAGTCAGGGTGGAGGGCGGGGTATGGGAGGATTGGGGTGAGGTCGGGGATGTGGCGGTGTCAGTGAATGATGAGGTTAGCTTGGAAATAGAGTTTATGAAAAAAGAGTTGAATTGTGTAGCCAAGTCAATGTCAGAAGCATTGGGGTCTGGGCTGGGGTTGGCTGTTTTGCCAGGATTGATAAGGGCAGAGATTCCTTTCCAGAATTTTTGAGGATTTGTTTTAATAGTATTTTGGAGTATGGAAAAGTAGTTTTGTCGATCTTTAATAACAAGCCTTTTTACTTTGTTTCTGAGTGTTTTAAATTCATTATGGGTGAGTGGGGATTTATTTTTATGGCAAAGTGTCCAGGCCTTATCTGTATGTCGCATGGCTGTTAGTGGGACTTTGGTTAACCAGGCGGTAGTTTTTAGATTTATTCTTTTAGTCCTTATGGGAGCATGGTAGTCTAGAAGGTTCAGGAAGGTTGTGTTGAAATGGGCCACGGCATTGTCTAGGGGTAAAGCTTTTAGGATGTTCCAATCAACTAGTTTGAGAGAGTCAGAGAAAGCTATTGGGTTGAAGTTTTTATGGTTGCAGGTAGTAATGTAGTTATGAGTTCTCTGTAAAGGCGCTTGTAGTCAATATGTGAAGATAGGTAGGTGGTCACTAAGGGAGTCTGGAAGGGTACCACTGTCAGAGAAGTAATGAGGGTGAGAGACTAGAATCCAGCCTAGAATGCTACCCTTGGAGAGAGCTTTTGAGGGGCAAGTTATGTCATTAATTAGTTGTGAGAAGCTGTAAAGGTTGATATTGAGTGGGTTTAAGGGAGAATGAATGGCTGACCAATTGATATTGGTGTCACCCAAAATTATGATTTCATTGTTAATGTTGGTGGAGAGCCAGTAAAGAATATTCTCTAGTGTGGTAATATTGTCACCAGGGGGAATGCAAAGGGAGGCTATACATATATGCTTGTATTTATTGACTTGGAGTAGTGATAGGAGTAGTTCAGCATTATTAAAAATGGGGATGGGCTTGTTATAAGGGGTGACTGACAAGGAGGATGAGTATAGTAAGGCAACCCCGCCTCCTTTTTTTGGGGTCTGTCTTTTCTGATGATTTAGTAATTTGGTGGTATAATTTCATGATCCTTTATGTGGGGTTTTAAGTTTAACCAAGTTTCAAAGATAGATAGGATATCGGGTTTATTATGTGTGAGCCAAGCATGAAGGTTTGGTACTTTGTTGACTATACTTTGGGAGTTTAGAGAGGTGAATAGTATGGATTTATCTATATTGGTAGAGATGGAGGGGCCTGGGTTGGGGTGGATATCTCCTGATAGTAGTGAGGTAATTAGATAAAGCGTTAGGTTGGAGAGATATTTGGACTGCTTCATCCCCCTGGGCCAGTCCTAGCTCCATTTTAGGAATGTTTATGTGTCTTGAGGATTCTATACTGTCATTTTTCCCAGTCTTGGCACGAGTGTGCCTACCAGGATTGGGCACTTTTTAATCCTAAGTCTTGTGCACCCAGCTATCTTTTTTATTTTTAACCTACTTCTGTCCATGATACATGCTATATAAAATACAGTACTCTCCAAGACTTGAAGAGGAATCCAGTTCCAGCAATACTACTCTCCATTGCTAATGTATCTCTCTAATCAGACCCCTCTGAAGCATTTCCTTTGATGTCTGAGACACATAGGATGTTTTACCTCCTGTGCTGAAAAAACAGTGTAGTTTTCTTTTTTGTGACTGACAGCAGTTTGAGGAAAAAAAAGATGCACAGTTTTAGTAGATATTGTAAAGATGATGTGTGTATATTATTTTTCTGTATTTCTCCACTTGATCATTCAGTAGCAAAGGGTGTGTGCATTTTTTTTTATTTTTTGTGACTTCCTCACAGATTTCTCATGTTAGCTAAGAAGCGCTGCGTGATCTAAAGGAGTTAGTGTCTATTTGCCATCAGCTTGAGCCAATAAGAAGGCTGTTCTGTTCAAAGACACCCTCCTCAAATGGACATAAGTTTAAAGGCTTTGAAGTGTGCATTTTATTTTTATCTGCTTCTCTTATTTAAAAGCAAAGAGCAGTGTGTTGTTTCCATTTGATGTGTCCCGCCCGCAAGCTTTTGCTCCCCTGAATATATACAATACATCCTATACATCCCTTGTGATGTATAGGATTTTTTATTTGACAGAATTTTGAGAAAAAAGGAAGCCTTGTTTTCTCGTAAAAGACAATTTGATTGGGGTGATGTGTTTAAATTCATTGAAATGAATAAACAAGATGACAAGCAAAAGTATGTAAAGAGCAAAGAGGGAGCAGTGCGGTTTCATTTATTTATTCATTTGTTATTTACTTCCACTATAATGTTTGTGTGTGATTGACTAAAGTTTGAGCTAGTAGGAAGGTTTCATTTCTCGTAACATATGACTGCTTCAAACAGACATGAGTTTAAAACCTTTAACACATATCTTCTTCTCTTCTAATTCAGTGCATTTTTTTATTCGGTTTGTTCCTCCATAACATTCTTGTTAAGTGATCCAAGGTACAGAGGGTATTTTACTTACAACTAGGTGATATTGTGAAGTCTATGTAATATTTTCTCTAAAAGTATGCCAGTTTTTAGCAGGCGTGAGTTTAAAGACTCTGAAGGTTGTTTTTTCAGCTTTTCTTTATTCATTTGAGAACAAAGTGGGTGTGTTTTATATTGGTTTATACCACCTTCGTGTCTTTTCAAGATGCCTGAGGTGCATAGGGTATTTAACTTCCTCTTTTATGATCTAGGGGAGTTTTTGTGTAATTGGCAGCAGTCTGAGTGAATAGGAAGGCTTAATTCCTCTAAAAATATGCTCAGTTTAAATTGATGTGATTTGAAAGGAATTGAAGGTGTATATTTAATGTTTTCTGCTTCTCTGCTTTTTCTTTTAAGAGCAAAATGAAAGCCATGCAGTTTTCATTTGTTTTCTTCTTCCCTCATACATTTTCATGGCATCCAAAACATCCAGGGCAGTTGACTTCCTCTTTGGTTATCAAGAGTTTGTGACTCTCTTTTAATCTATGGGAATTTGTCTGATTGACAACATTAAGAGCAAGTAGAAAGGGATATATTCTGTTAAGACACATGATTTTAAGGGCTTAAAAAAAAAATATATATATATATATATATATATATATATATATATATATATATATGCATATATGTTATTTTTTTTGCTTTTGCTTTGTAATTTTAGGAGGAAAGAGGAGTATTTTTTTTCATTTAATTTTAGCCTCCTTTGATTTATTTTCAAGATGACTGAAGTAAGCAGTTTGCTTTCCTTCCATTACTCCTGGTCATTAGAATCTTTTTTTTTTCTGTGAGATTAACAGCAGCCAAAAGATTTAGTACTTTTTTTGGTACTTTTCCATTAAACTCCTGCCGTGCGTTTTCGGTGCCAGATTGGCGTGTCTTGCCTTATTCTTCAGCGAGCTGTGCAGATCCTTCAGACCCGTGGACTGGATTTGCTCAGCCATGCATTGGCAGTGTGGTGCAGCCCCCGATTTCTGGGGAGAAAGTGTTACATGGGGGCATGGGGCCGATGGATTCCTGAGGTGTAAACTCGTGTCATGCCAGCAGAGGATTGCTTGGCCATCAAAAAATTAAACCACAGTAGCCGGGTACAAGAAGAGTAAGTGCAATTTCAAGACCATTCATTTAACGCTAGAAAAGAATAGCTTCACTCCATCTCACAACTGTGGTTTGCATGTCTGACAAACCAGTCCCGAGTGAAGTAGCGGAACTGATTTAAGCAGCTGTGGCTTATTTCACAGCTGTATACGTGACAGTTAAAGTTATAAGCAGCTCTACAAATAGGTGTTTAAGCTTTGCGAGGAAACGGGGAGCCACCCAGTTGTTGTCACCAGTCTCATTATGCAGGAGAGTTCTGATTTGGGCAATTATAGTGCTAAATTCTTTGAAGAGAGTATTTTCTGAGTTTCCAGTATTTGCAGTCGCCAATCGTTAGGAATTAAAAATACCATAATAAGATACGAAGCTGCCAAGTTATATGAAAAGGAAGCTTTATTTTGGTATCAAAGATACTGTGGCAATACGAAAAGAGTTGAAACATAACCTTACAATATAGTTAGAAGGTATATGGAAAGTATTTTTCCACTTTTTTTGTACAGGGAAGGCAGACAGCTAAGAATGCTACCATTAACAGAGTTATAGCTCAGGCAAAAATATTCCTTTTTGGGACCGTATGGAGGGGCACCAAAATAGAGCATATTTTGTTGGGTTTACTATCACATATTCAATTGTCATTTAGACGATCAAATATGTGTGAAAATCATTTTCTTGAACTGAGAGTTCGATCAACACAATGTCGAAGCTGACATGAGCGAACAGCTGCTATTGTCAGCTTCAACATTGTGGTTTAGATCGCACTATAGCAGGGATCAGGAAATGTACCCTTACCCTCACTGTAGTGCGATCTCAGAGTTTGTATATATAGGCAGGGGGGTGTGGGGGGTGCAGGGGGGCTTTCCCCCCTGCAAATGTTATTGTTAGTTGTGGGCAGATGTGAGCATTTCAGCAAAGTTGATATTTGACATTGCTGAAATACTCAGTTCAATATTTCAGTTGCTCAGTGTTTTGATTTCCGACAATATTTGTCGGAAATCATTGCATTCGTCTAAATGACGTTCACAAATATGATAGTAAACCATTTTGTTGGGCAGTGGGCAGCCTAAATCAACTAGTTTAGTTAAAGGTCCATGACAGACCAAGCATGATGCCGATACAAAGCCCTGGGGAAAGCAAGACGTGTGGTAGGAGTTTAACGGAAAAGTACCCCCCTTTTTTTGTTGTTGTTGTTAAAAAGATACCCGCTTTGAGCAGACTTGGATTTAAAGGCTTTGAAATGTGTACTTTGTTTTTTTTTTCTCCTTCTCCTTTTATTCCTTTAAGAACAAAGATGGATCAATTTGATTTTTCATTTGTTTTGTGCCTCTCTCATTCCTTTGTCAAGACACCTTGCATATATGGTGCATACAAGTTGATTCACATCCTCCATTTTCTCTAAAAAGATACCCAACATGTGCAGACATGTTTTATTTTCTCCCTTGTGTCTGTTTCAAGGCATGTGAAGTTCACAGGATAATTTATTTTTTCCTGGGTGATCTGTGGGAGTTTATATGTGACTGACAACAGTTTGGGACAATAGGAAGACTGTTTCTCTTATCAACTGCCTGCCTTATGCAGGTGTGAGTCTAAAGGCATTTAATTGTGTATTTTATTTTTTTCTCCATGGTGAGGTAAGGAACTTTGTGTCTGATTGACAACAGTTTGAGAAAACAGGAAGGTTCTCTTTCTCTCAAAATGTTGCCTGTCAGAAGCAGACAAGTTTTTTTGTTTTTTTTTTATAGTTTTTTTTTACCTTCCTTGTGTTTTCTCTGAAATAGCTAATGTGCACAGGATGTTTTACTTTCTCTTTGGTGATCTATGAACGATTGTGTGTGACTTAACAGCAGTTTAAGACAATATCAAGACTTATTTTTTCTTTTATACCGTTTATGCCTGCTTCATGTAAGTGTGAGTTTAAAGGCTTTGACGTGTATTTTTTATTCTTCTTATCTTATTCATTCAAGGGCAAAGAAACACAGCATTTTCTTTATTTGTTTCATCTGCTTTGTGTCTTACTTCTAAATGTCAATTGTAAATTTCTTTTATGACAGGCACATTTTGTTTGGCTTTCCTTTTTAGATCAAACTAATTTCTTTCTCTGATGAATTATCTCTAACTTCACTGAAAATAGCAAAGGGGAACATTAGGATTTACATTTTCTTTGTTTACAAGATATTGTTTTTTTTTTTTTTCTTCTCTGAACAGCATAAAGATTTAGCAGTGGTGGTTGTATCACATTTTCTTTTGGCAAATCTGAGTGCTGAAGCAGGCCAGTTGGGGTGTAGCAGAAATGGTTTCTCTGTGTCATGTGGTATAAGTTAAGACTATTTCTGATCTGAAATATAACTTCTGAATTGTTTTGGTGTAGAAGGTTTTTGACTGAGTAAAATGACAGCTGTTTGTTTGCGTACCCTCATATCCCTGATAACCTCATTTCACATAAGACTTTCAGTAATATCTATTTTAGGAAAAAAGACTGGCTTTTTGTGGTGAATAGACTCAGCTGTAGAATGAAAACAGGGATGCATCTGTCACTAATAGTTCATTACTGTGAGGTGAGATTATAAGGATCAAATTTCCAACCCAAATATATCTTCTTATATACATGCATCTCTCTCTCTCTCTCTGTGTATCTATCTATCTATATATATATATATATATATATATATATATATATATATAGATATATATATATATAAAATGCTGTGGTGACCCCTAACCGGGATAAGCCGAAAGACACAACAATATGTATATATACATATATATCTATATATATATATATATATATATATATATATATATATATATATATATATATATTCCCTTTACTGGCTCTTGTTATTGTCTTTCCAGACTTTCCATCTAACTCTCAAAACTCTCAAACAAAAGAAATGTTGGTTCAAGGATAACCTTCTATCCAAACCTCTTATTCACTATAATCTATCAGTCTCTTTGCCATATTTACTGCCACTGGATACCACTTAATCTCAGGCATACCCCATCCTTCCATGACTTTCTTGGATATCATCAGTCTTTCCTTTCCAATCCTGATTCTCTAAAATCTCCTAATAAACCTTTTTTCACATCTTTACTATGTCCTTAGCCTTGCTGCAGATGTCTTTATCAGTAGCAGCACTAGCCATGCTATCTCCTCTATCTGTCTATTTCACCCTGCCTCTCTATGTGTCTAATACCTCTTCTAATGTATCCTGGAGCTCCTCACAAGTTTTCATCCTTATGTCCTCTATTGTAGCATATACAGTAAATGTCAAATACTTATTCTTTTCTTTTATTCATGGCATTCCTTTGGATTTTGAAATCTTTTCCTCAAGCCTATTACTAGAAATGTCTTGGGTGGTACACCAAACTGATTCTCCTTTAAAAAACATTAACACCAGTGACAGTATCTCGTTTGTTTCCCCCAAATAATATCATACACTCATCATCAGACAGGTTTATACTATTACTTTTCCATAGGTTCATAGGTAAGTGCTATGTTAGCTGCTCATGCTGGCCATTTTAAACCTGGACACTTGCTTCTTCGGTGCTTGAACTGCCTTATTCCATTTGATTTTTGGTTGGTCTTACCCATGCCATGATTGATAATTATGTATTTCTCATACCATTTGACTTGCTGATGAGTAATACATCCATCAGGTTGTGGGATGCCTTGTTTGACGGACATTGGTTACATCTTAGCAGTCTTTAAGATATTGAGTATAGGACAGAGCTGTGACTTAGTCCATGTAAGATATATATTGTGCATGCCTCATAGCTTTTACTAAGGAATCACTACACACATTCCAGTTGCTGCATGTATCTGGACATATAAATGCCAAAGGGAGCTTTATATTTAATGACTGGCCTAATAAGGACTGAGTCTAGGGGACAATGACATCCTTAGATTTAGACACAATCCCTTTGATCATAAGCTGCACAATATAGAAGGACTTTATTATGATAATGGACACATGGAAGAAAGTTTGGTCACTGTCCACATAATTTCCCAAAGCCAAAACAACTGCTTAAAACTTGTATTGGCATATTGTTTATGTGATATCTCCTCAAGGTAGATGACTTCTCAAAGGATATGATAATGTATAATTTGGTATTTAGTTTCAGTCCATGATTTTGGCTCCAGTTATTTATTTGAGGCAGACCTTTCTACAGGATGTCTAAGTTAATTCGAGATTCAGTGGCCACATCTAGCTTCTAGTAATCTTAGTTAGCCACAGTTCTTTGGTACTGACTTTGGTATGGGGATCCTCTGGCTACTATTTTCATAATAAAATAAAGATCCTCAAGCCAAATGGCAACATTGCCTTTTCCCCCTCTCCCTAGATATACCCTAGAGTGAAAATCCCCCATTTAAGCAAATTTGAACAGTTGGTTCATTATATAGAGCTTTGCTGGTCAGTATCACTGATCCTGTTTCCAAAGCCTCCACCAAAGTTTTCAGCATAAACTCCAAGTTTATCAAATCAAAGTTATTTTGTATATCCATAAGCACCATCCTCTGAAACTTAAAACTCCTTATCCTCAAACCAGCTGACAAAATGTAAGATCTACCTTTCAAGAACCCCTCCTGAGAATCCCCTGCCACTTTTGATGGGAGGTAATCCTATCTTGCTGCACATATTTCATCTATTTTTCTGGCATTCCTGTTTCATAATGACATTATCCTGTAGTTTACTTGGTATCCCCACCCTCCTTCCTCTTGAAAAACACTACCTTTTTTGCCTACCACACAGACTTCAATATCAGCCCATCTTACACAATGCTATTAAACAACCTTGTCATACGGTTTTCTACCTTCACCCTTACTAATTTATAATAATACATTTGAAAAACATCTGGGCTACTAGCTTCCCCATTTCAATGTGTCTAATCACTGCAACAATCATTTTTGGACTCACCACTTTGTGTATCCTTTTCCTGTCATTTTCTTTGAACTCTGGTCATTCATATTCCTCAAACACTGTCACCCATCTCATCATTAACAACCCTCTTTGATCAATTTCTACATGGAGTTGTGGAGTCATATTAACTGCCTCCAGTAGAGAATCTCTTTTTTTGTTTTTGTACACTGGCACTAGAACTTCTATTGTCCAGTCAACTGGGATACTCTCTCCATACTGCTATGCATTCCATCAGGAGCCTTTCCTCTCTTAACTCACCCAACATCTTTATCCTGTCTGCAGTGACCTCACTCAAGCCTGCTGCTTTCCTTAAACTTAATTTTCCTTAGTTCTGCTCTTGCTTACTTCTAAGGTGAGCTCTTTTTATCACTAATCTCTCATCCCATATATAGCACCTAATAGAATGTCATAAACTCTTCCTTTAACTCCTTGTTCTGAGTGACCATAGGTTCATAGGTTCATAGGTAGGTACTAGGATATCTGCCCGAGGGCATTTATTAGCCTAGCCAAAGTGTGTCAGCTTTCACCGGCCCATTGATTAATTAACTGATCCTCTGTCAAGCAGAGCCAATGAAGTGATCCCATGGGTGTATTTTCTGTTACTCATCCACTCGTCAAGGTTTCGCTTGAAGAGTATTAGTGAGGGGCTCTGCCTGATGTAATTTGGAATTTTGTTCCAAAGCATGGGGAGTCTCTGTGACAGGAATCTATCCCTCCAGCATGTTCTATTTATTGTTGTGGTGAGGTTTATCTCACTAGAGCGCGTGGCTCGCAGTGACTTGGATTTCTTTAGGTGGAGCATGTCCATCAATTCTGAGTTGGACATGGCTTTGTAAGTCAGGTAGAGATCGCTGAGTACAGCCGGAGTTTTTTCAGTCGGGCTGCATAGGACATATGTTTGAGGCCAGTAATCCTCTTGGTGAGGTACTTTTGTGGTCTTTCCAGCTGTTGGAAGTGTCTTGTGAGGTACATCCCAAATGGGTCATTGTACTCCATGACGGGTCTAATGAGCGACGAGTAGAGGGGTGCTATAACCTCTTTATTTCCAGATGCGAACCCTTTAGTGATTAGATGGGCCACATAGAAGGATTTCCTAACTACTTTGGCAATATGATTGTCAGAGGAGAGATTACTATCTACCTGGGTCCCCAGATCTCTTATTACCTCTTCTGTATTAAGGGGGCTGCCACCTATGTGGTAATTCGTGGGTGTTTTGTTTTTCCCAGATGGGATGACTATGCATTTTTTGGCATTTAGCTTGAGGCCATGACTTTGACACCAGGTATCCGTCTCAGTAAGGCTCTTTTGGAGGATGTCCGTGTCAGCCAAAGAGTCAATTATGGCTCCCAGTTTGCAGTCATCAGCGAACTTGGTTAGCCAAAGTCCTCCTGTGTTTGCCTGTACTTCTGAGAAGTATATGCCGAACAGTAGGGATCCCAGGACCAAGCCTTGTGTGACACCACTTGTGACTGGTTTAGAGTCGGAACTGGAGCCTGCTATTCTTACCATGTGAGTTCTGTCTGTAAGCCAGTTGGCAACCCATCTCATGACATAGGGGTTTATGCTCAGGCTAGTGAGTTTTTCTGTAATACCCAAGTGGGGAATGGTGTTGAAAGCCTTGTCGAGGTCAAGGTAGGCTGTGTGAACCACCTTTCCCTCATCTATGGCCTTGGTGACTGTCACGAAGAAGTCAACCAGGTTTAGTAGGCATGATCTGCCCTTAACAAAGCTGAACTGGGTCGGGTCAAATGTTTGCAGGTTCCCAATGTCTTTGTTAATGAGTTCCATGATGATGCGCTCCATAGCTATGCAGACTAGGCTAGTCAGGCTTATGGGGCGATAGTTACCAGGATCAGTTGTGGCCCCTCCTTTGTGGAGAGGAATAACCATTGCTGTGCACCATTCTATGGGCACGTAGCCTGTGGAGAGGCTGAGGTTGAACAGCGTGTTTAGGTTGGAGGTTAGTTCATTCTGTAGTTCATGCAAGATGCAGCCTGGAACACCATCTGGTGCCATTGATGATGTTTTTGACTTTTGAAAGGGCTGTTTTCACATGTATGTCTGTGATTTTTGGGGCACTATAATTTTCTGGTATTGTTGTGGGCCCTTTTGCAGGTGAGAGGAGGGTGAAGTTTGCACTGAATCTATCTGCCAGGATGTTGGCAATATCAGTAGGTTCAGTATATTTTGTACTATTCTGCACTAGTTCAGTGCATATCTGCGAGTTGCCACTTAGATTCTTAACATAGCTAAAGAAGGATTTGTGGTTATCATTTGAATCCTCGTCTATTTTTCTTTTGAAGTTAGCCTTGGATGATTTCATGAGGGACCTTAGTTTCTTACTGATACTGATCAGGGATGTCTTTCCTTTTTGGGATTTGCTTTTTTCTGAACTAGTTTCCTCCTTCTATTGTATAGCCTGTTTATGGCAGGGGTCCAACAAACTAGTTTCCTTCTCTTAGAGGAGTGAGTCTTGGTTTTGCTAGGGATAGCACAATCCATGCATCCTTCTAGGTGCTCACAGAGTGCATTTGTAAAGGTTTCTGCATCTTGGGCAGCATTATCCTTTAGCGTGGGGGCTGTGAAACTTACCACCTCTGTCTTAAATAAGGTGAAGTTTGCTTTAGAAAAGTTTTTTACTGTGGTTTCCTTAGTTGGGGGTGGTGTTGGGGTGTGGACATCCAGAGTGATTAGTTTATGGTCTGATCTAACCAGTGATGGGTTGACCTCCAGTATGGAACACCTGTCGCCCATGTTGCTGATGACCAGGTCCAATATGTTTTCACCTCTGGTAGGGGAGTTTACCAGCTGATCCAGGGTGTTTGCATTGATGAATTCCAGGAAACACTGGGACTGGGAGTTTGTACTCCAGTAGTTTTCCCAGTGAATGGTAGGGCAATTGAAATTGCCCAATATCAGGGTGTTCGGTAGGACCTTCATGTTTTCCAGTGTCTCCAGAAAGGTGGAGTGGTAGTCCTGGGTCATGGAGGGTGATCTGTAGTAGGCCACAATTTTCATTGCAGATTTGCCCGATGTTAGCTGCACATGGATGATCTCAGAGGTATCATGCTGTGCCACTAACCAAATTACCTTCCTCTGACTAAGTTCCAGCTACCTACCTCTTCTTCTTCTTCAAAGTCTTTATGTTAAGCCAAAACAAATTAGTTCCACCTTACTTATGCATTCCTTCCTGTTCACTTTTGCCTGTATCTGCTTAGCTTCTCTTCTAATCCCATCAATGTCTTATGCGTCTCCTTTATCTCTCTGCTTTAATCATCTTCACTTATCTCTTTCTGCTCTTACTTCAACTCCATATCAAACTTCCTTATATTGCCATCTTCTATAATCTCATTCCATTATTCCTTGCTGCTACTCTTCTGACTTATTCTGTTGGACAGCCTCACTATAATTTTCTGTGCCCAATCTACGTGATCTGGCCTTTTCCATTTGAGTTCCATCTCCACATCTCCAGTCCTTCCCTTCTCTCCCTTCCACATCATTGTCATTAAGGAGTGGTCTGATACACCTCGTGTGTGTGTGTGTGTGTGTGTGTGTGTGTGTGTGTGTGTGTGTGTGTGTGTGTGTGTGTGTGTGTGTGTATGTATGTGTGTGTTACCCTACTTCATACAATGGTTTATCATTTACCAAAATCCTATCTAATCTACTTGTCTACTTACCCCTCCTATATGCTGAATGGGGAGTTCCTCACATCTTCCATCTCCGTCCATGTATGTATCTAATACTCTTAGCCTTATACACTTCCTTAGATGCTTTTTTACATTTTTAAACTTAACTCTGTCTTTAAAAGTAACCTCTCCAACACAATATTAAATTTACTTTTTCATACTACCATATCTAACATCTTTCCTTTTTACTTTTTCTATTGCCTCAACACATCCTGTTATTGCTTCTTCATCTCTCTTTGGCCATATTGAAATCATACATCACATGCCATGTTCAAAAGATACCTCTGCACACTACCCCCATTCAATTTCACTTGTTGCACTTTCATTTCGCCATCCATTTCCACCTTCATTCCTCCTCCTTGGGATATGGTCTTCCCCATCCTATTATATTCTTTTGTCTGCATCTTCCATTTTTCTCTCTTTGATGGCTTAAGTTCCTGTAGGCACACTATATTCAGTCCCTCTTTTTGAATTCTACTGAAGACATGTTCCCTTTAACTAGGTTTTTAACCCTCCCCCATATTCATCTTCCTATCCTTTAACCAAACCTCCCTCTGATCCAGGCTGCCCTCCTTAGGAGTTGGACCCCAGGGATATTTAAACATATCAAATACATGCACCCTTCCTACTGCTAGACAGGATAGGTCAAAGTTGCAGCTATTTGAGTATTGCTCCCTTGGCATTCTCTTTCCCTTCCAACTGGCTTTGATCATTGTCTACCTCATCTTCCCCCGTTACTCTCTAGCCCCTGAGTCCATCACCCTTAATAAATGCCATTGTTTTGTGCCTTTAAAACTTACATCACATCATACTACCTTTCTAAACTCCTTTTATCTCCCATTTCATTCTGGGAAAGCATAAAAAACATATCATCATCAATGTTTAAAATTCTGACAATCCAAAAACAGAAATACTGGCTTAAAGTGATGTGAAATTTGCTGTCATTAACAGATATTAAGTGACTGAAACCAGAATTTATGTCCACTCTTAAGGTAGTGGAGATGATCATCCTTGTATAGTTCTTGAGAGCCCTCCAGCTGCTACAAGAAGATAGGGACCCAAGGAAACCCCACCATTGAAGGTTAGCTTATTTTATTGATACCGGCTGAAATGTGACATTCCTGGACAAAATGTGACTGACCCTAATTCAGCTAAGACGTGTGGTAAGGCCAATGCTGGTGTGAGATCTGGAGATGAAATATCTCCTACAGACTTCACAAATGAAGACAAGGATAACAGTGGAACTGAATATAAAATGGACCAAGTGTCTCAAGTGCACTCGGCTTGAACACTTAGTTCAGAATTGTAATGTATCCAATAAAAATAAGTGGGATGATGCTTGTACTAGCATTTATACTTTAAAGAAATCACTGTAGTCTCAGGTGCAACAGGGTTTGAATCTCACAAGGGATAATTGACTAGGCTTAAAATGGCCTGCAAGGGCAATTAGCCTAGTACTAATCTATGATGTCAGTGAAAAACATTGAGCAGCCTGCCTGCCCCTGTGGGAGTGGTTACTGACTTGAAACTGTAGTTTTATTGGCCATTCTGGGTCAATTCCAAAACTCCTTCATCTTCCTCTCTTAAAGCCTGGTTGCCTCGTGGTTTTGGTGTCTTTTCAGGCTTGTTGGCTGTTGGTGAAGCACCCACCAAGAGGAGAAAACGCTGAGAGAAGAAAGGAGCCACTTTTGAGACTTTAAGTATTTTTCCTCTGTTTATTTGCTAACTTTTTCTGCATAGCCTATTTTGAGCATTTTCTGGCTTGTTAAATTTGATTTCTGCATTAGTAACTGTATTTAGAGCACAACCTAGAGCTGTTTACTGAATTTCCTGTTTGCACTTATTTTTAAAATTGTTTTTTTCTCAAAACTTGCATTTTATCTGTCTTTGGCCTATCACTCTTGTGTGGGGTCATTTACTGCACTGTTATAACTTGCTGATACTTGTTAACCTCTGCTATCTCTGAAAAAAAAAAAAAAAAAATCTTGCTTTTTTCCCACTTTTCTGAGATTTAAAAAAGTTCAGTTACAGGCTTGCTGTTCTTGAACTGTTTGTAAGTTTCTGTGAGGCCATTTTTTGCTTGGGCTAAAGGAAAGTCTCTCTGTTGATCAGTGGCAGTGTAAAAAATTGAGCAGCCTGCCTGCCCCTGTGGGAGTGGTTACTGACTTGAAACTGTAGTTTTATTGGCCATTCTGGGTCAATTCCAAAACTCCTTCATCTTCCTCTCTTAAAACCCTCTTTTGTGTGGTTTTGCACGTTTTTGAGCATAGCGCAACAACAGACAGCGCCGCCTAATTGGGTTTAAACTATTCCTGACTCCACAAAGTCTGCTCTTCACTTTTTCCCTTAGAACTGCTCTATCTCTCAATTTAAACACGATATTCTCATTCTAAGGCCTTTCACTGGTCCAATTAAGTAATCCTACAAGTTAGCACTATTAAACCATAAGCACTACTTACTCTTATACTCTCTACGATTACCCTGTCCTCTATTGGTCCGTCTTAAATTCAGTTTCCCTATTACTCTAGCATGTCCAAAGGTCAGTCAATGGTTTCCTCTCCAGTCCAGCTGGTGAATCTGGGAATTTTGAGGCAATGTTACAACTGTCTCATGTACACGGACAACCCTCTCCTCCTCCAAACAGGTTCAAATATATGTGAGAGATGCAACTATTTAGCCAAACTGGAGGCTGAGCTCTCTCATCTCAAAACTGGTGTAACCAGTAAGGAGGAGAAGGTAACCTCACACAACACAATTCCAGTATCACATAGTCCCACCACATCAGTGAACCAAACACATAAATACACAAAAACATACTGGAGGCTCTAAATAAAAATCTACCTAAGCAACAGAGACCTCCAAAGCAGACATCCAAGCAAACGCTACCTCAAAACAAAACACACACAACACATAACCCACAAAGTCAGTGTGCCAAGCAGCCACAGCCCTTAAGGCTGAATAACACACCTGATACTCTTGTTATAGGTGACTCTATTGTCAGACACACTGACATCCCACTCACCAGGCTGAATAAAGAGAAGGTCACAGTGAGCTGCCTGTCGGGTGCTAGGATCTGACACATAACGCAAGCACTCAGGTCACTCCAAAGCAAATACAAATATGACTCAGTCATTGTACATGCTGGTGTGAATGACCTGAGATGTACCTCCCTGGACTACATGAAAAGAGACATAGAGGAGCTCTCTGATCATGTAGCCCAGGCTGGTATGACCCTGACCTTGAGCAGCATCTTACCCTCACCTAGAATGATGCCACAGTACAAAGACAAAATGATCGATTTTAACAATTGGCTAAAATTTTGGTGTCATTCAAAGGGGATCCAGTGTCTGTCAGCCTGGGATGACATGCTCGACAAGCCAAGTTGCTTCGCTAGGGATGGCTTGCACCTGTCACCACTGGGCTTTTGGATATTGGCAAAGGCTCTTGCCACCCCGATAGTGCCTTTTAGGCAAGGTTCAAAAGTCAAACCCACCCCCATAGACAGCACAAGGAACAAGAAACTAAGGGTAATGCTGCTAAACGCCAGAAGTCTTACCCTCAAGATGCACGCACTCGAAGCTCTCCTCAGTATGGAGAACATCGATATCTGTGCAGTGACAGAAACCTGGTTCAAGGCTCCAGAGAGCACCCCAGCACTACCAGGCTATACCTCATATCATGCTTTTCGGCCCCAAAACCCGGACCGAACCACAAAAGGAGGGCGAGTTTCCATATTTATCAAGGCTCTCCACCCCTCCACGTTAGTGCCATTGCACGCAGTATCGGAGACCATCCATGTGCAACTAACAGTGGGCAAGACTGCTTTTCAGTTTATAGCATCCTACAGACCACCCTCTCAAAGTCAGGAATCCCATTCGGCTTTCCTAAAAACATTGGAGAACATGAAGATCTCTCCAAACACCATTATACTGGGCGACTTCAACTACCCAAACATTGACTGGAAGCACTACTCAAGCCCCAGCACCTTAGCCCAAAGATTCCTGGAAATTATAAACTCAAATGCTATGGAACAACTAGTCACCACTCCCACAAGAGGGGACAACATACTAGACCTGATCATTACCAACATGGGGACTCTATGCTCCACACCAGAAGTATATCCCTCATTGGTAAGATCAGACCATAAATTAATTTCACTGGATGTCCACATCCTGACCCCACCCCCAGCCCAGAAAACCACAGTGAAAAACTTCTCAAAAGCAAACTTCTCACTTCTCAAAACCGAAGTGGAATCCTTCAAGGCCCCAGGGCCAGTGGAAACTACAGCCCCAACTGCAGAATCCTATATAAATGCATTCTACGGACATCTCCAGGAATGCATGGATCATGCTATCACAAACAAAACCAAGACTCAATCATCCAAAGGTAGGCATCCAGTCTGGTGGACCCCTGCCATAAACAAACTGTACAACAGAAGGAGGAAGCTACTACATGATAGAGCAAAATCTCTAATAGGGAAGGCATCTCTGATCAGTACTAGCAAAAAATTATGATCCTTCATAAAATCCTCCAAGGCCAGCTTTGAGACAAAAATTGCACAGGACACCAAAGACAATCATAAGGCTTTTTTCAGTTATGTTAGAAACCTGGGATGCAACTCCCAGACTTATTCTGAGTTGATTCTAAATGACGAAAAATACACTGAACCCACAGACATCGCCAATATCCTGGCAGACAGGTTCAGTGCAAACTTCTCCACCCCCACCCCCCCAAAAGAGCAAGTATCTATCCCGGCAGAGGGCTGCCTCCCAAGCATCTCAGATGCTCAGGTGAAGGCTGCCCTCTCCAAAGCAAAAAACACTGCTTCCATGGGACCAGATGGCATCCCAGGTTACGTCCTACATGAACTACAAGAGGAACTAATCCCTCAAATAAAACAGCTATACAATCTCAGCCTCACTACAGGATATGTGCCCACAGAATGGCATACAGCAACAGTGGTCCCACTCCACAAAGGTGGAGCCTCTACGGACCCTGGAAACTATCGCCCCATAAGCCTGACTAGCTTAGCCTGCAAGGCTATGGAGAGGATCATCATGGAGCTCATAAACAAAGACATTGGGGACCTACAGACACTAGATCCTACCCAGTTCGGCTTTGTCAAGGGCAGATCCTGCCTTTTGAACCTGGTTGACTTCTTTGAAACAGTCACCAAAGCCATAGATGAAGGGAAGGTAGTCCACACAGCCTATCTGGACCTTGCAAAGGCATTTGACACAATACCCCACTCGGGCATCATAGATAAGCTATCCAGCATAAATATAAACCCCTATGTCACAAGATGGGTCGCAAACTGGCTCAAAGACAGAACCCACAGAGTGAGAGTTGCTGGAGCCATGTCAGACTCGAAACCAGTCACAAGTGGCATCCCACAGGGTTCTGTCCTGGGACCACTCTTGTTTGGTATATACTTTTCCGAGGTACAGGCAAACATGGGAGGACTATGGCTCACCAAGTTCGCAGACGACTGTAAACTGGGCGCCATAATCAACTCTCCAGCTGACACAAACATCCTTCAAAAAGGTCTCACAGAGACAGATAACTGGTGCCAGCGCCATGGTTTAAAGCTAAATGCCAAAAAATGTATAGTCATACCCTTTGGCAAAAACAAAGTGCCCACAAATTACCACATAGGTGGAAACCCATTAAGTACAGAGAAAGTTATTAGGGACCTGGGGACCCAAGTTGATAGCAATCTCTCCTTTGAAATCCACATTGCCAAAGTGGTTAGAAAGACCTTCTACATAGCCCACCTCATCATGAAGGGTTTCACATCTAGATCAAGAGAGGTAATCATGCCCCTTTATTCATCCCTCATCAGGCCCATCATAGAATACAATGCCCCTTTTGGGATGTACCTTACCCGACACCTGCAGCAATTAGAAAGACCCCAAAAGTATCTCACCAAGAGGATCAATGGTCTCAAACAGATGCCATATACTGCTCAGTTAAAAAAACTCCAGCTCTACTCAGTTGCATACCGCCTACTTCGAGGCGATCTATGCCTGACATACAAAGCTATGTCAAATCCAGAATTAATGGACATGCTCCACCTCAGTAAATCCAAATCCCTTAGAGCCACACGCTCGAGGGACTTGAACCTCAGCACAGAAATAAACAGAACTTGCTGGAGGGACAGGTTCATAACCCAGAGGCTCCCTTCGCTCTGGAATAGAATTCCAGTTCATGTGAGGCAGAGCACCTCTCTGAATCTCTTCAAGAAGAATCTCGATAAGTGGATGGGGGATCGTAGGTTTGTCCCAGGGATTACTCCCGTGTCACTATTAGACAGAGGCACAGTAAACTAAACCTTAAAAAGGGCACAGTATACTCAAATCAAGGGGTGGCATAAGCCATACAGAATCGGGCTAGGCTTATAATTGCCCCAGGGCAGATAGCCTAGTATGAACCTATGAACCTATGAACCTATATAACTAAGAGATTGATCAAGTGTGAGGTAACGGTAGATGGCATATCTTTGCATGTTACTTTCAGGCAGCATATTAAAAATAGTGAAAAAATTGGTACCTGAACACAGAAAGTACTTTATCAAACAAGTAAGAGTAATGCTTGAGTAAGGGGGCAACATGAAGTATCCATTGGGAGAAATAGAATTGCGATACTAGCTTTCTATGGATATTTTCCCCAATTTTGTTCACGATGCAGTTGTGCATAAAATGTATTACACTTTCTAGAATTGTGGAAAAAGTGTGTGTGAGGAGCTATAGGCTGACTCTACTAGTATATGAAGGAAATGTGATGGTTGGAAGTTATATGTATGGCTGGATTAAATAAATTCAATGATCAGAGAAATATACCTTTTGCTCAGGAAGAGATTGAAGAAAATAATCAGTTATAAGAGGGTAGTTCTGTATCAGAGTTTGCTGGAGAAGTATCAACTGCCTCTACTATACAGTCCAAAAGTTAGAGGAGGATGACCTACCTGACCCACTTACCTCTCAGGTAAACATGCTTGAAGAAAAGGCAAGAGATTATGACATTATCCATTCTAATTTTAAGAAAGTGCAGTGGGAAGATCCTTTACACTGAAAAGCTATGAAGAATGTTGACAGAGAGGTTGAAGATTTGGCACCTACTATTCTGTATCTATATGGTGAGCGTTACCATGACCTCTTCTTATTAGATAAACTAGATAGAAGAAAAGGGGAACAGCATAAAAGAAGGTTATTGGTGCTGCTACCTGTTTGGTAGCTTGCACTAAAATTAGCCTACCATCATTTACTGTGTGAACATTGGAGAGGGGAAAAAAACTAGGGAGATGGAGTTAGCCAGATTGTATTGGCTAAGTGCTTTTACAGTATGTGAAAATATTCTTCTGCCTGGAGCGACTATTACTTACCAGTCCCAGACCTTGAAATAACCTTTGATGAAATATCAAAGGACATAGAGGGACCCTACTGACAACCATAACAAGGCACCATTATATATTAGTGGTTATGAACTGTGCCACACATTTCTCAGTAGTCTTTACTGTGTGGAGAGTAGGTGTTAAAGCTAATGATAATGTTCTAGTACAGATGGTCTCTAAAGTACGAATGTCAAAAGAAATAATAACCAATCATCAGACATCTTTCACATCAAAGGTGTAAGGAAATTGTGCCTTTTTTTAATCAAACAGCCTTGTATTTCAATGTCCCATCCTAACATGGATGGGCCAGTTGAATAGTTTAATAAGATTTAAAATCACTGTTAATAAAAGTATTGTATAAAAATGAGAAAAACTGGGACTCCCTTTCACCTTATCTTACATTTGTTATTAGAGAAGTTCCTCAGTCCCAAACTGTCCTTAGTCCATTTAAATGGTCATAATGAAAACTGCTCAGAGGATGTCTGATACAACCATAGAGGCTTGAAAAGAGGAATCTATCCTGTTATGATCACCACTGCTCATGTTTCAGTGTTACAAGAAGAAATGGTTGCAGTGTTATTAACTGGTGGGGGAAACTAAGAACTGGCTCACCTGACCCAGCAGCATAGCTACAACAGATATGCTAAGCAAAAATTTCCATCCAGGAGATAAGGTACTATTATTAATTTCTAGAGCTGAGAATAAATCACTGGCTAATTAGCTTTTGTTGCCAGTGTGTTTCAGAACAAAATGAATGTCAAGAATTCAGAACCTAAAGTACAAATAAAAGCTTAGAATTTTGAACCTGAAGTGCACATACCTGAAACATTGTCATTCTACTACAATACAGAAGAGCAGGACTTACACCAGCAAAATGAAAATGTGTTTTCTGTTTCCACAGGTAGGATTAATCTGGAGCAACACAACTTTATTGCATTCCTTGGGGGAATATATTTAACATGAACTTTACAAAATGCCAGATGTGCAGAGAGAGGAGGAGTAAGTTTAGAATTAAAAGAAATTTTACAACTTGAGATGACTAAAGAATTACACAGTGCCTGGAGTACCCTGATTATGTCACTACCCAAAAAACAAAGATAGCATAAGATTGTGCAAAGACTTTGTAAGCTAAATAACATTTCAAAATATGATGATTATCCACTGCCAAAAGTGGTGGAAAGACTTAGAAAGCTTGGCATTATTTATTTATTTATTATTTATTTGACATTTGTTGACGGGTTAGTCCATCTGAGCTTGCACCCTTTTCAGTGGAGGCCCAGGGAGAAAATCTCCAAAGAACAAGTTTTAAATAATAATAATATATATGTAAATTCTCAAATACAGACTTAACAAATGATAAAATGCACAGTATAGTTTTGAAAAAAAGTTAGTTTCATAAGAAGTATAAAATCAAATTTATCAGGAGTGAAACTTAGAACATAATTAAAAATAAACTCTGTAAGTAAGGCAGAAGAAGATGAGAACTAAGTAAAGAAGTAGTTAGCAAGAATCAAGTATTAGTTTTTATGCTGCAAGATAACATGGAGAGAGAGAAGTAAGAAGTATCAAAAATAATACAGGGGGTAAAGGTTGGGGGGCGTAAAGGTGAGAAGTAGGTAGAAAAATAGTATCAAGCAGAGAAATGAAGTAGGTAGTAAGTAATAGGGAGAGGAATGGGTTTGAAGGGAGTGAGAAGAGATGGAGGGAGAACTGAAGGAAAAATATTAAGTGGGGTGATTGCAGTTACATTTCCAGGCAGAAATTAGGTGATTTTTGAGGACAGTCTTGAAAACATGTGTATGGATTATATTTCTAAGGGAAATAGGAAGCTTATTTCATGCTAGTGTGGGGAGGTACCTATAGAGGTTTTGTCCAAGTGATTTTTTGGGTTTGTAGACTTCTAGGAGCCCTAGGTCAGAGCTCCTAAAGGAATATAGTGGGTTATACAGAGAGATGATAAAGGACATGCTAAGGCAGGAGGATGGTTTGTTTAGGACAGAGTGGATGATAAGTAGTTGAGTAAGTAAGAGGTGGTTGGGAAATTCTAGCCAATTAAGAGTTTAAAGAGCAAGATAGCGGTGAGATTTAGGTGGCATGTTAGCTGTGAATCTAGTGACTTTATTGTATGTGGTTTCCAGTTTACATAGCAGAGTTGACTGTAGGTTAGTAAGTATTTGAGAGCAGTAGAAGAGGTTAGGTAGGAGAAAAGCTTGGGAAAGTGAAATTCTGGAGTTAGGCGTAAGGAACCTTCGGTGTCTACAGAGTAGACTATGTTTTTGTGGGTTTTCTTTATAGAATGGTGTACATGGAGGTCAAATTTAAGTTGGTCATCAATAAATACTCCTAAGAGCTTTGTCTGAGAGTCAGGTGAAATAGTAGTGTTATTGAGAGAAGAGATTGAAAAAGAGGATTTGAAATGATTAAGAGATTTAAGTAGAAACAGGAGAAGTTTTTTTTTTTGGGGATTCAGTATCAGTTGGCTGCTAGAAAGCCAAGATTCAACAAGATTGAATGAGGTTTTAGTTAGTGAGTACAGGTCAGAAGAGTTGTCTGCAATGGGGATGATAGCTGAATCATCAGCATATTATATAAGGGAAGACTGAGGACAGGATGTATGTAGCTGGTCAGTAAAGATGTTAAAGAGAAGAGGACCAAGAATAGAGTCTTGTGGGACATCCATTATTATGGGGAGAAAAAAGATGATAGACTATTGAGCCATCTGACCCCATTGCTGTCTGTTAGAAAGGTAGCTGGCAAACCAAGAGATAGTAGAAGGGGAGAGATTAAATTCAGCCAGTTTGGAGAGAAGGATAGGGTGGGAGACAGTGTCAAAAGCTTTAGAGAGGTCTAGGAATAGGCAGAACACTAGCTTATTGTTGTCATTGGCTATAGAGATGGAGTTAGTAAAGGAGATGAGAGCTGTTGTAGTGTTGTGATGGGGATGGAAGCCATGCTGGGTAGGGGTGATTTTTATGACAGATATAGGACATAAGTTGTTTATGCACACAGTGCTCAAGAATTTTGGAGAGGGGAGAGAGTATAGCAATGGGGTGATAGTTAGAAAGTTCAACAGAGTTACCCCCTTTGTGAATAGGTATAGTGTAAAATTTCATCCAAACAGTTGAGACAGTACACTTCAGCTATTGGCAGTATTCCCTTAATTGTACATTCCCAGAAAACCATAGCAATTTCTTCCTGATATGAATGTTTCCAAATTTAGTTTTCATGGGGCACTAGTCACATTCTAGTGACTTATGCATATATATTTGAGACCTCATGAACAAAGAATTCACCAGAGTGAGGGCACAGCAAACACAGCCAACATCAAAAAGGAAGCCCACAAGTAAAATAGCCTAAATATGTTATTTAATCAAATAGGTTTAAGCACAAAATTCACTCACTGCTTTTCATCCCAAAAAAAAAAAAATAAATAAATAAATAAATAAATAAGACTTCATCAGAACATAATATTCCAATGACAAAAATTAATATATATATATATATATATATATATATATATATATATATATATATATATATATATATATATTCGTTACTCAATTAAGGTGAGATGTAATTGAATAATTGATTGAATAAATGATTGAAATATTCAATACCCAAATGTTGTTGTGTTGTGTCTTTCGGCTTTTCCCGGTTAGGGGACGCCACATAGGAACTCCGGTCCGCTAATGATTGGCAGCAGATTTTTACGTGCTGAGTTGTCGGCCCTGACGCACAACCTTCAATGAAGGTATGCCCATTCACGCATGTCTCCACAAAGAAGACGCTCTAGATGAGAATCAAACAGGACAACGTCTTACTGTGAGGCACCTAGTGCATTTAATCCTGACTCTTTCTGGTTGGAGAGTGACTGTCTGTGCTTAATGTACCTGATTGGTCTGGTTGCTATTCGAGGCATCTACCAGGAAAAAGGCTACAAGCCTGCAGACCCGTGCATCATCTGGGAAAAGACAGTGGATCACCAAACAGTCAGTGGGTTGCTTCTCTTCTTGAGATTGGTACTACCATTTTGCTTCTGATGACAGAAGAAGCAAAGGAGCATTGTATCCCAAGAGTGTGAAGCTGTGGTGAGACCAGCATTAGTAGTACCCAGGCAGCAGCCATTCATGCGACTCCCCTCTTTTCATCATTCTTGACAAGCTAATTTTTTATTTTTCAGTAAGTACAGCTTGATTTCTTTCTAACTTCAGAATATCTGTCTAAATACTTCATCCTTAAATTTTCAGGGTCTACATATTAGTTTCCCCTTAAGTGTTTGGCAGTGCTCTGTACAGACTCAGACACCTTGAGTGACATTTTTCCTGTAAAAAGAATATATAAGGTAACAGCTCCAGTACTTAGTAATAATGACCATCCCTCCTGGCATGTCTAAAGGTCAGTTCCCTGTGCTTTATCCTATTAACCTGCTGAACTTCGGCATTCTGAGGCAGAGTAGAAACTCCCTCATGTACACAGACAGCCCTCTCGTCTTACCTCCCAACACTCAGACTTGTGAGAGATGCACATATATATCCAAACTGGAAGCCATGCACTCTCAAGCCAAGACTGGAATAGCTGGTCAAGAGGAGAAGGCAACACCTGCATCACACCACATGTAACACATAACCCTTCAGAATACCCACCATCACAGCTCTCACATAAAAACACAAATCACATGCACACCTTCGTGGATGCTCTCAATAGAAATCTGCCCAAACAGCAGAGACCTCCAAGGCAGAAATGCACTCAACCACCACAACACAGCACAAACCACAAGACACATAGCTCACCTACTCAGTGTGCCCCTCAACTTAAACCCCTAAGGCAAAACATCTTGCCCAATACACTAATCATAGGTGACTCGATAGTGAGGCACACTGATGTCCCACTCACTAGGTTGATGAAGGAGAAGGTAACAGTCAGCTGTCTATCAGGTGCCAGAATCCGAAACAGACCACATGCATTCAGGTCACTCCACAACAAGTACAAGTATGACTGTGTCACTGTCCATGTGGGTGTGAATGACCTGAGATGCAGCTCACTGGACTACGTGAAAAGAAAAATGGAGGAGCACTCAGATTATGTGGCCCAGCCAGGTATGACTCTAGCCCTGAGCAGCATCCCGCCATCTCCCAGAATGATACCACAGTACAAACAGAAAATGATTGACTTCAACAATTGGCTAAGTTTCTGGTGTCATTGTAAGGGGATCCAGTATCTGTCTGCTTGGGATGACATGATTGATAGACCTCAGTGCTTTGCCAGAGATGGCCTGCAGCTGTCATCCCTGGGTTTCCTGATACTGGCTAAGGCTTTTGCCACCCTATAGTGCCTTTTTTAGGTGATGTTCCAAAGACCAAATTACCACTGTAACAGCTATAAATAAATGCAATCTGAGAGTCATGCTGCTCAGTGCTAGAAGTCTAAATCTCAAGATGCACTTGCTTGATGCACTCCTCAACATGGAGAACATCGACATTTGTGCTGTAATGGAGACCTGGTTTAAAGCAGAAGAAAGCACCCCTGTGCTGCCAGACTATAACTCATCCCATACCTTTCGGCCCCAGAACATGGACCAAAGCTTCAAAGGTGGTGGTGTCTACATATTCATAAAGGATATGCACAGCTCCAGACCAGAAGCCCAGCATAACACATCTGAGATACTTCAGGTACAACTAACATTGGGTAAGACAGCAATTTGGGTCATAACCTGCTATAGGTTCCCAACCATGTCCCAAGACTTTCACTCCACATTCCTAAGCACCCTAGAAACTATTAGGGTCCAACCCAACACTCTCATACCAAGTGACTTCAACTACCCCTCCATCAACTGGGAAAACTACTGATGCACCAATACACTGCCTCAATGCTTCCTGCTCCTGGAGTTCATCAATTCCAATGCCCTGGACCAGCTCATTCTTACCCTCATTAGAGGAAGCAACATCCTTGACCTGGTTATTAAAAACATGGGCAACCATTGCTCTTCACCAATAGTCAATTCCTCCCTGGTTAGATCCAACCACAAACTAATCACCATGGAAATCAGCATCTCACCCACACCCCCTGCAAAGGTAATCACCATGAAAAACTTTTCCAGAGCTGACTTTGCTCCTAAAATCAGAGGTGGCTAGCTTCACGGCACCCATGTCAATGGAAAATAGATGCATGACTGCCAAATCATACACCAATGCAGTGCAAAAACATGTACATAAATGCATGGAACTAGCCATACCCAACAGAACCAAGACGCTGTCCTCCAAAAAAAGGAAGACAATCTGGTGGTCCCTTGTCATTAATAAACTCTACAACAGAAGGAAGAATCTGTTGCAGGAAAAAGGTGAAGTCCCAAGACTGGAAAAAATTTGCTTATTAGCCTCAACAAAAAGTTATGATTCCCTCATCAAAATCTCTAAAGCCAGCTATGAAGGCAGAATTGTGGCAGACACTAAAAACAACCACAAAGCCTTCTATCGTTATATCAAGAATCTCCATGGCAATACCCAGGTTTGCTCTGAGTTACTGCACAATGGTAACTGCTATACTGAGCCAACAGATATTGCCAACATACTGGCGACAGATTCAGTGCCAACTTTACCCCTCCCCCCCAAAGGACCAATCACAATACTGGAGGAATGCCAGGCACCCAGCATTACTGCAGCACAGGTTAAAGCGGCATTGTCCAGGCCAAGAATGCAGCTTCCATGGGACCCGGCAATATCCCTGAATGTGTTCTACATGAACAACAAAGTGAAGTGACACCACATCTGTGTGCCCTATTCAATCATAGCCTCACCTCAGGCCTTGTCTGAATGGTGCACTGCTACAGTCATCCCTCTCCGTAAAGCGTGAGCAACTACAGATCCTGGGAATTTTTGCTCCATTAGCCTGATGAGTCTGATATGTAAGGCTATGGAGTGCATCATCATGGACCTAATTAACAAGGTTATGGGGAATCTCCAAACTCTAGATCCAGCGCAATTTGGTTTTGTGAAAGGTAGATCATTCCTTCTCAAGCTGGTTAACTTCTTTGAGTTAGTCACCAGAGCTGTGGATGAGGGCAAGGCAGTTCATACAGCCTATTTCGGTCTGGCCAAGGTCTTTGATACCATTCCCCACTCAGGAATTAATGATAAACTCACCAAACTAGGCATCAACCCCTATATCACTATGTGGGTTGCAAACTGGCTCACAGACAGAACCCACAGTGTGAAAGTAGCAGACTCCAAGTCAGACTGCTGATCAGTCACGAGTGAAGACCCACAGGGATCAGTCCTGGGTCCTCTCCTGTCTGGCATCTACTTTTCAGAAGTCCAGACCAACATGGAGTGACTCTGGCTGACCAAGGTCACAGATAACTGCAAGCTGTGAGCCATTATTAACACCCCAAGTGATGTAAACATCCTACAGAAAGGCCTCATTGAGACCAATGACTGGTGTCGAAACCATGACCTTAAGCTTAATGCCAAAAAATGCATCATCATTCCCTTTGGGAAAAACTCATTTCCCACTAGTTACTATATCGACGGGAGCCCACTGAACACTGAAGGCATTATAAGAGATCTGGGGACACAGGTTAACATCAATCTCTCCTTCAACCACCACATTGCCACTGTTGTCAGAAGGTCCTTCTGTGTGGCACATCTCATTACCAAGGGTTTTGCATCCAGGAAGAAAGAGGTGATAATCTCTCTCTCTACTCTTCCCTCAATAGGCCAATCATCAAGTATAATGCCCCATTTGGCATGTACCTCACTAGACACATGGAACAGCTGGAAAGGCCACAAAAGTACCTCATGAAGAGGATCCTAGGCCTTAAACACATGTCCTACATGAACTGACTCAGAAAACTCCACCTATTCTCTGTCTCATATCGTCTACTAAGAGGAGATCTCTGCTTGACTTACAAAGCCTGTCTGACCCAGCTCTGTTACAAATGTTACATCTAAAGAAATCCCAATTCCTCTGCACCACATGCTCCAGAGACCTCAGCCTCATTACCACAATCAACAGAACATGCTGAAGGGACAGGTTCATAACCCAGAGACTGCCCAAGCTCTGGTATAGACTTCCCAAACATGTCAAGCAGAGCACCTCACTGGCCCTCTTCAAGAGAAATCTTGATGAGTGGATGGGAAATAGAAAGTTCATCCCAGGGATTACTCCAGTGGCTCTACTTGAAAGAGGCATTGGGAACTAAAGTCGGGCGGCACTTCTATGGGCTATGCTTGTAAAGGTCCCAGGGCCATTAGCCTAGTACACACCTTATGAACCTATGAACCTAAAAATGTAGATTAGTTCATACATAAATAAACTGAGATACATCGTTGCTTTTGAAAACCAGAATTGTATATTAAAAATCTGAGTACATATGTTATAAAAATTTGAATATATATAAAAATCTAAATGTATATATTTTTTATAAAAGAAACATATAGTTATTTTAGTAGGAAACAAAAGTGTTGAAATATATTTGATTTTCTTTACAACTTGAGGGCTTTCTTCTTCAAAACAGGGACAATAGAAATGCTATAGTTGATACCTAAGGCAGGGTGGCATCTAATCTTAATTGCCAAGCTAACTCTCTAGCTTTGATAAGATCCCTCCAAGGACCATCCCTAGGGTTGGGCAGCACCCTTTCTAATACAGAAAATAAAAAACAATTAAAATCTGTACAAAAGATAGAATGCCTATAAAGGGTATTGTTTTCATTACATTTGGAAATATCATAATTATGCTTGTAGTTACATTTTCTTACCACGGCACCACCCTGCCTTAGTTTTGGCTTTAGCCATTGGAACAGCAGTAGTGGCTGGTGACCTCAAAGTAAGGAGAAGCTGTAGGAAGCAACTTAATGTGTGGGGCCAAATGTAACAAGGCGGGGCTTTATTACAGCAGGTCAATAACCATTGTCTGTGACCAAATAAGAGATGGGGTCATTCGCTTTCATCCATAGACTACCTATATATTCAGCCTTAAAGTTGTGTCTTAAGCTTAATGTTCAAAGCTTAAAATAATAGTTCCCAAATAAAGTGAGAAGATAAATGCAATAATATTTCACTTCAAACCAGTGACAAGTGGAGTACAACAGGGTTCAGTCCTGGGTCCTCTCCTGTTTGGTATCTACTTCTCTGAAGTACGGGTTAACACAGAGGGCTTCTGGCTGACAAAGTTCACAGATAACTGCAAATTAGGTGCCATAGCTGAGTCCCCAAACAATGTGGACAAACTACAGAAGGGCCTCACTGAGACAGATGCCTGATGTCAGAGCCATGGCCTCAAACTCAGTGCCACAAAGTGCATTGTCATCCCCTTTGGTAAAAACTCTACCCATGAACTACCACATAGGCACCAGTCTACTTAATGATGAAGGTGTGATAAGAGACCTTGGGACTTAGGTGGACAGTAGTCTCTCCTTTGATAACTACATAGCCACAGTAGTCAGGAAATCCTTCTACGTGGCACACCTCATCATGAAAGGGTTCTCATCCAGGAAAAAAGAGGTCATTGTTCCCCTCTACTCGACTCTCATTAGACCCATTATAGAGTACAACGTCCCTTTTGGAATGTACCTCACAAGACATCTGCAACAGATGAAAGACCACAGACGTACCTCGCAACGAAGATTACCCAACTCAAACAGATGCCCTATGCTGACTATCTCAAAAAACTCCAGCTTTACTCCATAGCATATCACCTACTCCGACGTGATCTCTGCCGAACATACAAAGCTATGTCAAACCCAGAGCTGTTGGACATGCTACACCTAAAGAAATCCCAATCCCTCTGAGCTACATGCTCCAGGGACCTAAACCCTGTCACAACAATAAACAAAACATGCTGGAGGGATAGATTCCTGTCCCAGAGACTCCCCATACTATGGAACAAGCTACCCATCTATGTCAAGCAGAGTTCCTCATTAGCACTCTTCAAGAAAAATCTTGATGAGTGGATGGGAAATAAGAAATTCACCCTAGGGATAACTTCTGTGGCTCTGTTCAACAGGGAGACAGGAAAATAACTTTATTGGGTGGCAAAAACCAGGGAACCTTGTTGGCTAGGCTTACATAGGCCCCTGGGCCGATAACCTAGTATCCACCTATGAACCTATGAACCTATATTTTAATCATATCTGTGAATATTGCCTGCCATCTTATTCATCCAAAAAGACATGCTTATCTTCTGTCTACCACTCTGGTGTAAGATTTGGCTGAAAAGAAAAGAACAAATATCCAGAAGCATGTATAACACAGCTGAGGGTGCAGGCCAAGAAACCAAAGTACACAGATAAAATTCACACAGAAACAAGGATTATATGCATAGTCTACACAAAAGGAATAAACAGCCAAAAACTCAAGCGGAGAACCAAGAGTGTTAAATGATGCAATTGCTTGATGTGACCCGCTGCCAATGACCAGTTACTGTCACATCCTGCCCAGTGTGCACTTAGTAAATACAGTGCTAATATTCAACTGTGGCAGAATGTAAAAGAAATTATGTACAGTACTTCTGCAAAGCCAGAATAAGTGCGTATTTTGAGTAAATGACAAAAGTGTCAGTCACTTTTATCTACAGGCATCTCCTGTACCAACCCATTAAAGCTAACTTTATTGACTGAATATACCTTAGATATCAGAATGTAATAGAATAAAAATAACATTTGGACAAAATATGTCATTTTTAAGCCCCCCCCCCCCCCCCACACACACACACACGCACACACACACACACACATACACGACCATTAATTACAGCAACTTGTATGATTGCAACTGAAAACCTAATACATTTGATTGCAATCAAATGAATGAATGAATACATAAAAAACTACCACACAGAAATGTATCATCTTCTTAGTTCACTACTGACAGAACAAGGGCAACCAAGTGCAAACTCCACCATGACCATATACATTCCAACTTTATATCATTGAGGAAGAACTTTAAAAACTAAAGGAGTGCAAAGGACAAAAATCAGCAGCATCAATTAACCTTAGAAACACTGCAGAAAATGAAAGGTCTCATGGTAGCATAATCTTGAAGGCTGACAAATCTGAAACTCAGATGTCTGTTATCATCATTTCATGACTGCAGACCTTACTGATTTGCCAGAAAGAACACAAAATTTATTGGACAAAAATATGAAGTGAAAAAAATCAGAAATATTCTGAAAAACAGGGATAGCTGAAAGTGGGAAACAAAAAGGAATAAACAAGTAAATAGATCTATGCACCCCCCACACACAGATGTGACCATGGGTTAAATAGATTTTACTGAGTGTGCTTTGACCCTCTTTGATTACAGAAAAATGAATGTATATATATATATATATATATATATATATATATATATATATATATATATATATATACACACACACACACACACACACACACACACACACACACACACACACACACACACACACTGCATTAGGAGAAAGCTAAAATAATGGTAGGCAATAGATTAAAATCAACACAACAAAATAAAAGGCAAAAAGAAAATCAGAAACAGTCTGTGAAATCAGTAATAACTGAGAGCATCTGCTTCCACTCTACATACATGCACACATACACACATGAGCGTGTGCACACACACATCTGTAAAACTAAATAAAAAGGAAAAGTTTCTTCCTGCATTCATTCCTCATTAATCTTTATAGTTACTTCCAATATTTTAAGTCACATACGACAGCTTGAGCTGCTTCATGCTGCAGCCCCAAGAAATCCTTGTTGAGTAATACTTCCGACATCCTAAATAAAAGCATGAAAGGGCTCCACAGAGTAGAGCAAGTTTGCAACTGAGCTGTTTTGAAAACATCCCAGTTAATGGACTAAGCCATGTTTATTTTCTTTCATTTTTTAAAAACATTATCATATTTTCTTGGAACACCATGCCTACATGTGCAGAGTTCCAAAACCCAGGAATTAAACAGAAAGTCGAGTTGACTTTATTCATTTTGAAAATAGCAATTTTCTATTTTTTTTTATTTTTATTTTTAATTTGTGTGTGGAGGAGGGTTGCATCCCAGCAGCCAGTGCCACAATCTGCTCCTGGTCCGGGGTCTCTGTTTTAACCTCAGGTCATGCAAGTAAACATTTTTGACTTTTCCGTAGTTCTTGTAGTCTGTTCCTATCATGCCCATGAAAGCAAGAGGGATGCCACTTTAATTTTGTATATATTATCTAAGCCCATTCAGCTTAGTTCCACCTCTCCTGGCTGAAAATTTCTCACATGCCACACTGAAGCATTCAAGTCATTCTCTCAATTTAACAGCTTCAGTGGCAGGATTACCCATGGTGTTGTGATGAACTTGGTGACTGTGAAAATTCTCTCAGCAGTGTGTAAAATCATCTGTATGAGGAGTTCCACAGTAACCATCTCATATGGTGCAGAGTCTGGTGGGTTTATACCACAAACTCTTAGCCACTATGTAGGCAACTTCAGGGCACAGTGTAATTATGAAGAACAGAGGTACCTCCTAAAATACAGCACAAACAGTACAGTGATTAGAAACAATGAAAAGTATATCTTTTAAAATTGAAGCACAGATAGGATAGAAGAAATATCTTTTCCCTATGGAGAATTATTGAGAATTCATAGGATTTGTAATAATTATACAGATTTATATGAGGAAGTTTTACAAATGTCAATAATGTTTTTGAATAGGGGATATGATGTCAATACTATTAAGAATGCTTTGAATGGGGGCGGAGCATAGATGGCCAACTGAGAGCAGTGAATTTTGAGAGCTCCATAAACTAGTATAGTAATATAGGAAAATGTTATTATTTTCAAGTTTAAAACGTCAGAAATCTATAGATAAACTACCAAACTACATAAATATCAATTTTGGTGGAGATATACAAACATTTTCCTGTCAAGTAACGAGATATATTGAGTCACTGAATATGAACAACTCAAGGAATTCTCATCCAGATGCTGCTTTGAAAAAATAACTGCAATTGATGACATCTACCTTACAGGAACTATCTTTGAAGATGGATCGCTTTAAAATTACTTAGTAAACCTCAAATTAAATTCTCAAAAACAGATTGATACTCTTAAGGAACTAGTACAGCAACACCATACAAAAATAACAAATTTAGAGACTTCTCTAAATGACATTGAAGGGAGACTCAAAGAGGAATAATTCCAAAAAGAATTTCTGCTTAGACAGAATACATGGCTGCTTAACAAAATAGATGACTTAGAAAACAGGGAAAGGAGAAACAACATAAGGATCTTTGGTCTGCCTGAAAACACTGACGGAGAAGACGTTATTTCATTCTTAACAACCTGGAGTCCTGAATTTTTAGACTTGAAAGAGGGACTTTCATTTGGAATTGAAAGGGTGCATAGAGCACTGAGGAAACTTGCTTCTAACTCAACAAATACTCCACCTAGAGCCATAGCTATAACATTTCTTTCATTTCTGGACAATGAACTAATATTAAAATCTGCTTGGAGAAAATCACCCTTAAAATACAATCAAAGCCTGATAAGGTTTGACAATGATTATTCTTCCAGAATACTAGAACAAAGGAAAGAAAGTCTGGCCAAAAATAAAACTGTTGAAACAAAACAACATTAAAGCACAGCTGGTCTTTCCAGCCAAGATAAAAATACTTTTTGCCAATGAGATAAGAACCTTTAATGACTTAGAAGATACTAATATATTCATCAAAAACAACAACATAGTGTCTATCCCAGAAGAAATGGAATGGATGGTCCCTACTCTTAAAAGAAAAAAATCCTTGGCCTGATGCTAGAAAGAAGAAACACAAAACTTATCCCAAGATAGCTGTCCCAAAAAAAAAAACTCTTACAACTACATCTCTCAAAGTATCAACTGATATGGTACATCACTTGCCATCTGTTTTTATTTAAAATGTAGGGTTTCTTAAACAACTGAGAAACAGTAATGATTTATTCAGAATGTTCAGAGTCCAATAATTCTTCGGAAACAAAGGTAGGTCAAGATGGGTTGCTATTTACATTATATATAAGACAAACAAAGCAACATATAATACAAACATAGAAGTTTCTATTCCCCTAGTTGAACTCAATGAATACTTATTTTGTTCATGTTTCATTGATTTTACTTATAATAATTTAAGTAATTAATTAACTAATTCAACAAGGTACCATTCATCAGAGTTCAGACTCAAATGTAACAAATTAACATCATATATAATAGCAGTAACAGTAGAGTGTTTTGAAAAAAAATGCTGTCATGGAGACTAATGCCTTATTCAGTTAGAGTATGATTCAGAAATGTTATGTATATCCTGGTTAAATAAAAGTAGCAAGCTCTTAGTACAAATGTCATCATTATTCTGTCTAAATATAGTTAATATCAATTATGGCAGGTATCACAGCTTCAAGTGCTGTTTGATCAATCCTGATATGGTGTGTGTGGATGCAGCTGTGTCTAGCAGCTAGTACAAATGTCATTATTACTCTGTCTAAACATAGTTAATATGAATTACGGCAGGTATCATAGCTTTGAGTGCTGTTTGATTAAGCCTGACATGGTGTGTGTGAATGCAGCTATGTCTGGCAGCTGTTGTATGCTGCCGTTTTCATCTCTAAGAAGCTGTGGGTTGTGGTTTGTGATTGAGGTTTACTGATACTTGTGTATTAGGAAGAGACATTTGCCCCTGGATTTACTAATCTTCCATGCAGGGCTAGCTTAGTCCTGCATGGAAGTGGCCATTTAGGAGCAGGACGGCAGTGCACCATGCATATTAATAAAGGCGCGCTGCCTGAGCTACTAATCCAACATGGAGTATGTAAGAGTGCAGGGGGTATGTCTGAGAGCAGAGCTTCCAGAATATACATGCCCCCGCAATGAAGAACAGCAGAAAAGCCAAAGGAATGAGCAAGACCACTCATAAGTGTCTGCATATCCCCATCAACATTTCCCCATGTGTACAACAGTAATAGTAAATACAATTCAAATAAACAAACCTTTTTTTTTTAATTATGAATCCGATTAAAGCTAACCGTAGGTGTGCAGGTTTGCCCATTGCTTAGCTATGGTTAATGCAGCTTAAATGGCTGAAGAGGATAACAAGGAAGATATATTCAAATGAAGTAGTATAGCAATAGTGTAGTGGGCAGAGCATTCACCTTATGAGCAGACATTCCTGGTTCGAGTCCCACTGCAACACATTCCATTTTCCATGGCAAATCACATTGTGACCAATATTTTAGTTGCATAACCTACTAAATAACATATATTTGTAAAATGGAGTACTGCATTAAATGCAGATGTGAGGTGTCAGTGTCATAATGTTGCAAAGTCCACAGGTAAGCACATGTGCCCCATACAGTATATGTACACAGGAATCATCCATACAAATAGGTTCATAGGTTCATAGGTAGGTACTAGGCTATTGGCCCTAGGGCCTATATAAGCCTAGCCAAACAATACCCTGGCTTTTGCCACCCAAGAAAATTATTTTCCTGTGCCCCTGTTAAGCAGGGCCACAGAAGTGATCTCCAGGGTGAATTTCCTATCTCCCATCCAATCAATGAATGACAACTCCATACAACTTCCAAATCCCCCACCTTCCCAATAACCATTAGACATTACTGTCTAAATCAGTGCAGTTGTAAGTGGGAGTAAGTACTAGTAAGCAAGTGTAAGTACCAATAAGCAGTAGTAAGCATATTTAAGCACTAGTAAGTGAGTTTAAGCCTGTTTGCATGGGGGTAAGTAATGCACATACAAGTTAAGCAATATTGAAGCTAACTCTCTGTAAGCATATTTAACTGGAGGTTAGCATTGTTTACCCTTGCGCAAACCCATGCAAACCTGCTTACAACTGCTCAAAGGTGCCTTAATCAATTTCTATCCAATGGCCCTTGTTCTGCCCAGCAACAAAATAAACAGCCTTGCAGGTCTTGAACCCGGGCTCATATTAAAAACATGAATGTTTACTTACCCGAACACCTAAATGCTGACACGTCTTCATCAAACCACGAAAACATTAATCGCCCTGAAGTGCAAAATCCAAAACGTTGAATCATCATGGTTGGCCCTTCTGCGGTATAGCTCCGTAAGGTAAGTGTGCAATAGTTATGGACCTTAGGGTTAGGGTGCGGGTTAAGGCAAGTGCATAGATGGTAATGTATGTTAGATTTAGTGTAGGGTTAGAAGTAGGGGTTTATTAAGTGTATGTGTGTGGATTATTTAGTTTGTTTGGGTATAGCTTTTTAAGGTAAGTGTGCGATAGTTACGGACCTTAGGATTAGGGTGCAGGTTAAGTTAAGTGCATACATGGTGGTATATGCAAGATTTAGTGTAGGGTTAGAAGTAGGGTTTAGTTTAGGGTTAGAAGTAGGGTTTTGGTTAGTGTATGTATGTGGTTTATTTAGTTTGTTTGTGTAGGTAGTATGTAGCGGGTGGTGGGTTGGGACAAGTATGACATTTCAAGTTTTTAAATTTGCGGTTTAGGTCGTTCAGTGTATTTGTGGTTCACGGAATATGTGTTGGCGTTTAGGTGTGCAGGTAAGTAAACATTTGCGTTTTTAATATGAACTACTTGAACCCAGGACCCTATACGCTATAGGCACTGTAGTTAACCACCAAGCCATCACAGCAGTACAGAAGAATGAGGTATCACCAAACAAGTCCTCACTATAGTAAAGTCAAACTGAACTTGTGAAAGGAATCAGTATAAAGATATAGGTTCTATAACCCACTACATAACATAAATATGTGAACTGGAGTACAGCACTCACTATGCCCAGATGTGAGGTGTAATTGTAATAGAAAAAACACAAACTGGCCAGCACAAAAGGAGGAATCCAACCTTTATTAGAACACAAGGCAGACCGGTTTCGGCCCAGAAGACCTTTATCAATGCAGAAAACAAATCCATATAATAGAACACCCCTTTTATATAAAATCCTCAATTGTTCCCCCAATAAGAACAAAGAGACAATTAGATGATTCCAATACAAAGAACACACCTACTGCAATGTATACACTCAACACAGCTGCATCAAAGTAAAACACAAAACAAAAATACATATACATATTTCAAAAAATATGAAATTCTAACCTCAAAAATGAGTGAAAAAAGGAAACAAACATTACTGAAAAAATCTAACCCTGTAAAATAAAAATATACCTTACAAAGACCTATATTCAAACTTAGTAAGTTGAATATTGATATTAGATATTGTATATAATACTAAAAATGTTCATTCAATCTTGGAGGGAACAAACACCCCAAACGAATAATCCATGACCTTTCCTTTTTATTTAAGAGTTCATGCCATTTGTATTTGAAGAACTTGGAACCCACAGCCTTGTTAATGATGGTAAAATGAAAATTTGCCATTTTGTGAACCAGGGTATGTTTATATAGGGCATTAGTAATAACCTTGTTTCTAATATTGCTCAAATGTTCTGAAATATGTAGTTTAAAGGACCTAGATGTTTGTCCTATATAAAATGCAGAGCAGTGGTACTCAGCCAAATAAATCACCCAACTGCTACTGCAATTCATAAGGGTCCGAATTTCAAAAACACGTTATATTTTTGGCAGAAATCTCTTTGGTTTTAAGTACATATCTACAAAAGGCACAATTTTCACAAGGAAAACAACCAGACACTTTGCTACCATCTAAGGTACATTGAATTTTAGCTTGGGAAGAAACTTTCTTTTGTAGAAACGTAAATGTCCCCCTAGGTTTACCCCTCTTTGATAGGAAAAGGCACATCCATTGCCCAATATTTTAGCTAGATATTCATCAGAAAGTAGAATATCCCAGCATTTTTGTATTAACTGGGTAAAATACTTAATATTCCTACCAAATGTGGTAGTAAATCTGATTTTAGATCCTTGATGGAATTTGGAACCTTGGTAGGTGAGTAATTCCTCCCTAGGCATCTTACCAACAATATAACTAGTATGTATCAAGTTTTTGACAAAATAGCCTCATTCCACAAACCTATGAGTTAAATCATTATTGAAGTATGCAAGATCTATGTCTCCTGAGCATATCTGTTTTATCCTCATATATTGGGATTTCGAAATGTTCTTCGTAATGTGACCTGAATGACAGCTGGATGCATGCAGTAGTGAGATGGACTGAAAGGGCTTCCTATAAACTGTACTGGTTAAAGTACCATCATGTTGTTTATTCTCCAAAACATCCAAAAATGGAATCAACCTCTTATTGGAGTTAACAGTAAATTGGATGCCCCATTTGTTATCATTAAGATAGCAAACAAACTCTTGTAAATAAACAGCATCAGATTTCCAAATCATCCAGCAGTCATCCAGGTACCTACGTCAGATGTCCATTTCATCAATAAAGATGTTATGGCTCCTATCATAAATTATATGATGTTCCAGATAGCCCATGAAAAGATCCGCATAAATGGGAGTGAAGGCCACCCTCATAGCAGTACCTTGCAACTGTAAATAACATTTTCCATTGAACAAAAAAAATTCTTGGTTAATACATGCTCCACCAGGCAGAAAAGAAAGGTGTTAAACCCAGGACTGTATAAATCAAGTTCAGTGAGCCAAAATTCCAATGCCATTAAACCCGTCCAGTGGGGGATGCTAGTATAAAATGATGTTACATCTAAGGTACACAATAATCATTCATTTTCCACTTGAGAGTCGGCAATAATATTAAGAAACTCTGTTGTATCTTTAATCCAAGCCCTAACTCTCTTCAACAAAGGTTTCAAATATTGAGTTAGGTAGACAGAGATGGGTTCCGTTAAGGAACCCCCTTCCTGACACAATTGGTCACCCTGGAGGGTTATGAAGGTTTTTGTGTACCTTGGGAAGCAGATAAAGAAACTGGGAAGAGGGTTCACAAACTTTAAGGTGAAAACAAGTTTGTTCATTAATGATGCCCTCACTCATAGCCATGTCAAGAAAATTATCAATTTCAATTTTGAAATCTGAAGTGGGATCAATGGGCATATTCGTATAAAATCTGGCATCATTAAGCTGTCTATTGGCCTCAGTTTCATAATCAGACCAATTCATAACCACTATAGAGCTGCCTTTGTTTGCTTGTACTATAACCAGATCTTTCCTACTCTTAAGCTTCCATAGTGCCTCCCTTTCTGATTGATTTAAGTTGTTAGAAAGCAAACCCTCACTACTATGTCAACCAAAATGTAGCTCTTTGAGTATACACTTCTGGAATATTTCAACATGTTTGTTCATGGGTAGCATAAAGCTGGAAGCATGGAATTTAAAGCCCACCTCTTTGGATTCAGTATGGTTTTCTGAATCTCTGAAAAAAAAACATTAAATTGATAAGCCTACAAAAAGACAACAAATCCTGTACAAAATCACTTTCTGAGACAAAAAAATGGGTATGAAGTTCAATCCTTTATTTAGTAAATCATATTCATTGACTGATAAAACAACAGAGGAAATATTTATGACATTGTTGGTAGTTGTTTTGGCTCCAAAAGTTGCAGCATAGACTCTATTGTTAAGCTGGGATTGAGCTCTATGTTTGTGTTTTCTACCCCCCCCCCCCCATTTCGTATGCTCCTAAAGGGATTTTGTCATTACACAAAAGACCGTCCGGAGAAAGACAACGCTTGTGCGCTGGTTATGTCTGAGAAAACTCATTTTCAGTGTCAATATGGGAAGATAAATCATCTCCCGAACCATCACTCATGGTCTTTTTCAGGATAGATTTTCTTTTTCTTTTTTGTCTGGGAGTCTTGTCCTTAGTTTTAGAAAACTTAACATTTTTTGTCTATTCAAAAGTATGGCCTTGATTATAGTCATGCTGATCTCTGTTAAATTTACGAACCTTCCTAGCTTTCAATTAATTTTCAAAATGTAGCAAATCACCACTTAACTTCTTTAAACATTCCTTATATTGAGGTTTATGTTCAAATTGTTTAGCTTCATGACAAATTTTAGAAACATCTGTATTAAGAATTTCAATCCTGCATTCATGAAAGGCTTGTAAAGCCTTAACAAATTCCATGGAGGAATTTTGTTGGATGATAGACCAGGTTGAGAGTAATACCTCATCAGGCTGCCCCACTAAAGGCTTAAACCGAATTCTTAAACCCCTTGGGGTGATACCCTTCTGGATGTAGGCTTTAAATAGCCTAGCATGCCAAACACTGGATCTAAGGGCCTTCATATTTTTAAAAATATTATCAAAAAGAGAATGACAACTATCATCTTCGTTAGTTGCGAACTGTTAGTTGGTGGACTAGTCCGGTGAGATTCAAAAATGCCAATATCCTCTTTATCTATCGATAAACCTTTCAAAATATTTAAAAGATTCATATTTATAGGATGAAAGGCCACTGCCATAGTATATTATTTAACACCAACCAAATACAGGGTCATGAATGCTTATAATTTAGTTTTTAAACTGTATATAATATCTACAACTAGCCTTCACTACCTAAACAGCAAAAAACAATGACCAACCCAGTATAAATACAACCAGATTAATACAGAATTAAACCAAAAATCATAACTATGTGTTGAGGCCTAGATGTTAAACACTTATAATGCCCTATAATAAAGTCAGTTGACAGTACCAGATTTTAAACAAACAAGGCGAACATAAACAGTATTGGCACATTATGAACTCCCACTGTATATTCCCGCAAGTCACTATAACTTTACCAGACTTGTTCCAAATATTAATACAAAAAGGAACAAGTAAAAAAGAAAAAATGATTGTCAATTTTCAAAAAAAAAAAACAAAGCTGTAAGTCGGCAAATGTCCCAAAGTACAAATGTCGAACTATATACCAAATCCAGTGCAAAATGCCAGTCCCAACTCATTGTAAAATAGGTGCCCAAACGAATAATGTAGTATCGAAGGAACAAAATTGTTCGTGAAAAAGGTTGTCACTGATGCCCCCTTCACAAAGTCATCTTGACCCCAAAAACATGTATATAGAAACAAAATCAGTACCTGGTAGAAGCCAAAAATTACCTTCTTCTCATAGAGAAAAATCGTGTTCCAATATAGAGATGTACATTACCATGAGATGCTTCAAATAACTCAAATATAACAATGTCAGATTTTGTCCATACAAACTATCATGGCTAGTGACTTACTTTCGTATACACAATCAGGCACAAAAAGGACATGAATCCAAAGTTTGATGTAGAATGAGCATGGGACCCTTCATCTACAAAAATAAAACTGTTACCAGTTTTAAAGAATTATAAATCCAGGAACCTGGTCATACCATGACCATCCTTCCAAGTATACATAGCCCTGAAACGCTTCCAATATGCCAGTTGTAACAAATGGCGCCCAATGATGTCCGTTGAATAAATCCATTGTTTGGTAAAAAAACAAGCATAAACACTCATACTGTAAAAACAGGACTATTACCAACTACACAGACATTCCTGGACCCAAAGGCTACTCCCATATAAAAATATTCATTGTCACGATGAACAGGAGGTCCCAAAACAAAAATAGTAGAAATTAAATGAACCCGAAGTCAAACAACATATTTAAAGGTTGTAATGAACTTTGAATAGAACCTGATAAAGGGGACTATAATGACTGCCAAGCTAGGTTTTCAAAATAACCATTATTCCATGTCTAAAAAGTCCATAAGGGATATAACCAAACTGGCGATAAGCCAGCAATCTCAAGTAGGCACACCACCATCCAGCACCGATAATGTCAGAAAATGTGCCAGCCGAGCATAACCTTCAATAAACCAATAAAATATGAAGATATAATCCAAATGGTTCCCAAATGATGAGAAATAATTCCCAAATGATGAACAACTGCAGCAATGTTGAAAAAACTGCTGAAAATAGCATAAAGGGTGCACCAATAATGCCTGAAAGCACGGAGACACCCAATAACAAAATGGATTCCTCAGACGCCACCAGCGAAGTCAAAAAATCAGCTACAGTCCAAGAAAAACCATGCATGGATGGCAAGTGCAAACACCAAGATTATCCACAGCAAATACACAAAACAGCCAGCACAAAAGGAGGAATCCAACCTTTATTAGAACCAAGGCAGACCGGTTTCAGCCCAGAAGACCTTTATCAATGCAGAAAACAAATCCATATAATGGAACACCCCTTTTATATAATATCCTCAATTGTTCCTCCACTGAGAACAAAGAGTCAATTAGGTGATTCCAATACAAAGAACACACCTACAGCAATGCATACATTCAACACAACTGCATCAAAGTAAAACACAAAACAAAAATACATATACATATTTAAAAAAATATGAAATTCTAACCACAAAAATGAGTGAAAAAAGGAAACAAACATTACTGAAAAAAATCAAGCCGTGCAAAATAAACATATACCTTACAAAGACCTTTATTCAAACTTAGTAAGTTGAATATTGATGTTGGATATTGTATATAACACTAAAAATGTTCATTCAATCCTGGAGGGAACAAACCCCCCAAACAAATAATCCATGACCTTTCCTTTTTATTTAAGAGTTCATGCCATTTGTTTTTGAAGAACTTGGAACCCACAATCTTGTCAATGATGGTAAAATGAAAATTAGTAATAGAGTTTTGAAGTCCCCAATAAAACAAAAGGACCCCATAGAGTGTACGTACACATGAATCATGGATACCAGACATATATATAATATGTAATGAATAATAAATCAATGCCAAAAAGAAAATATAATGCAAAGTCTAATGTAAGCAATGCTGAGCATTGCTCAGGCCAGCTTAGGAGGTGTAAGCAATGTGTAGGCCAGCTAACTCACTGTGCCTAGTGGTATACCCCTTTAAACAATGCCAACCTTAAGTAAGCAGGTTTACCCATAGCCTAGTCTTTTCAAAACTGGCCAATCATGGAAAAGTGTGGGAAATCGGCCCTACAGGTGGGAATACATCTCATAACTGGTTGTAGCTTCCCCTTGCAGGCACAATGGCAGAAAGGGGAGAAGGTGTGCGCTTCCAGGAGCAGCACTGGTGCATCCAGGAGTCCAGCATCATGGCAGGACTTCTTGTCAAAGACCATGAGCAGACTGCTGCAGGGCCAGTACCAGGGTTCCCAATAAAAGGCAGAAGCCTGGGACCATCTCACCCGTGAGCTCACCAGTGCCACTGGCATACCCCGAACTGGTGAGCAGGTCAGGCATCACTATGCCGACCTGAAGCGACATAAGGGGGACCTTTTGGAGCAGTGGATCCAAGTGACTAGAATAGCAGGGTCTGTCCCAGCTGTGTGTAAGTATCACTCCACTATGTGTGTAATAATTGCCAGCTCATGTATATCATGGATAGGTATGGCTAAATATTCCTCTTATGTCCTCCACAGCTGCAAGTGAGTGGGCCGCAAACCAGGAGGCCCATGGAAGTCGCCTGGAGATGTTGCAATGCAAAGCAGGTCAGTAATACCCTTGCATGTACTGTCATAGGAAATAAATCTAAAAGTATTAGTAAATTAATTGCCTTTATAAAACCTGTATTGTTTAAGGCAAGTACTGCATACACCAGAGACTATGGCAGGAAGAATCTCACATAGTTTGTATGTAAATAAAAGCATAATAGCCTGACAATAAAGGTCTAACTGCTGGACTGCATGTGTATACTCTGGTATCACATAGTAATGTAGATTTACAATCACATAATAGTACTGTTGTATTAAGCACTATTACCCACACTGTGCACCATAAATAGAATGTGTAGGAATGCCTGTATATGACTGGTGTAATCCCCAGAGGCCATTTAGTACAACTGAGAGACACATAGACAGAAAACAGGGAAAAGGCAGACAATAAAACCTGAATAGCACATGCAACTGAGACATGAGCTGTTGTATTTTTAGCACACACAGCCATGGTTCAAATCCTGGCAGTGGTAGTAGTCTGCATACAGAACTGTACCCTACAACTGTACATATATGTCCAGAATGTCCAGTAAAGTGGCCCATATCTGTTGCCTGTCAACCTGTCCCCTGGGAAATCAGTGGGATGATCCCAGACATATAGGCAGCAAACAGGAAATGCAACTGATTGACACACATCTGTGAGAAGAAAGATGGCACACTAGCATCTCCCCAAAACCTTATGAGAGTAAGAAGGCACATATGTCCCATTTACACCCCCATGTTGTCAAGCTGTGGCCAGAGTATGTACAGTAACAGAGTAAAATGTATGTGCATAATAGTAATGTGGAATCTGGTACTGTGTGTGGCAACATTCAGGTAGTGCTAACAAACATTTCTCCCACAAGTCTGTCAGATACCAACACTGTGGCCAGAAATACAAGAATGATACACTGTACTGGTACTGTTTACTTTGGTATTGTATGGCATTGTGACTGATGCAGTTGCTCTGAATAATAAGATATTACTCATCACTGCCACCCACACTGTCCTACAAAATATAACTGTCTAGGAAATCCTGTATAAGAGTGTTGTAATACAAGGTCAGAATGCAAAACCACAGGAGAATTATAAGACAGAAAGCAGATAGGTGATATACAGCAATATCTATATAGCACACACAATTCTGATGAACAGTGTTTATTTGTAGCAGACACAGCCATGGTCTGAATCCTGGGAGTGGATGTAGGCTGCATACAGAATCATACCCCACAACTGTACAGATATGACCAGAATGTCCAGTATATGGGCCCATATCTGTTGTCTGTCCCCCTGTCCCCCTGGGAAGTCTGTGGGATGATCCCAGATGTTTAGGCAGCAAACAGGGAATACAACTGATTGTCACACATCTATGAGAACAAACCTGTCACTCTATTAACTCCTGAAACTGTTATGAGAGTAATAAGCTAAGTATGTCCTATCTACACCCCCATGTTGTTAAGCTGTGACCAGAGTGTGTACAGTAACAGAGTGAGATGTATGTGCATAATACTAATGTGTAATGTGGTACTTTGTGTGGCAATATTCAGATAGTGCTAACAAACATTGCTCCCACAGGTACGTCAGATACGAAGACTGTGCTGAGAAATATAAAGCTTTATACACTGTACTGGTACTGTTTACTCTGGTATTGTATGGAACTGTGAGTGTTTCAGTTGCTCTGAGTAATAAACTATCACTGATCACTGTCACCCACACTGTGCTACATAATATAACTGCATAGGAAAGCCTGTATATATGTTTGGTAAGTCACTAAATGTTGACGAGGGCAATAGTCTAGATATGTCCCGGTACACCTGCATGTGGTAAACACATGGCCAGAGTCTGTGCAGAAAGAGTTGGACAGCTATGTGTACAACATCAATCTGGAATCTGGGGGTATGTGCAGAAACAGTTGAGACTGTGCTGAGAAATAAAAAGCTTTATACACTGTACTGGTACTGTTTACTCTGGTATTGTATGGAACTGTGAGTGTTGCAGTTGCTCTGAGTAATAAAGTATCACTTATCACTGTCACCCACACTGTGCTATATAATATAACTGCATAGGAAAGCCTCTTTATATGTTTGGTAAGTCACTAAATGTTGATGAGGCCAATAGTCTAGATATGTCCCGGTACACCTGCATGTGGTCAACACATGGCCAGAGTCTGTGCAGAAAGAGTTGGACAGCTATGTGTACAACATCAATCTGGAATCTGGGAGTATGTGCAGAAACAGTTAGTGTTAAGCATTTCCTCCACAGGTATACTAGGTAAGATGTGTATACTGCAGATAAAACCAGCTCATATATAAAGATGACGACAGCCACATTACTGTCCAAACTAAGGCTATAGGGTAGTGTAGTAATACTTGTAAGGTACAGATAACAGCACTGACTAGGAAAGTAATGTGGACTACAGGAATACACTAGTTGTTAATTGACATCTTTCTCTTCCCCCCACCATATCTCCAACAATAAACTACATACCCACCTCAACTGGTACGTAATGACTTCACTGTTCTGATGGGACATATGACCTATTGATTCATAATTATTTAAATCTGTTTCCATGAATGTGCTATATTGAAATATTCCAACATTGGTGGCATGGTGCCATCAATGTACCTGCATGCTGTTATTACCACTGTGGTCCCATATATGCATGTGTTCCATTTGCTATGCAAATGTTCCATGTCTGGTGTCTGGGTTAATGGGAATATCTATGCATGCTGTTATACCTAACCCTAGAATGTGATGACTATTACTAACCCACATATATCGATGCACCATAAACACCATAGCACATATGGGAATGTGGGACCCACCTGTCCCACCTCAGCTGGCCATGACACAGGGCACCAGCACGTATGGAGCCCAACCCGGGCCCTCCTCATCCATTGGTCCTGCACCACCTTTGCGTGGAACTGCCTCAAGGAATGGGGCTCGTCTCCCCCCTGGGAGTGGGCACAGACAGGAATCTGTCACCCGTCACCAGGTTCAGGTCATGGTGCATAGCGAGCTCTGCAGGAGGATAAGGCCACTGCCATTATATTATTTAACACCAACCAAATACAGGGTCAATGCTTATAATTTAGTTTTTAAACTGTACATAATATCTACAACTAGCCTTCACTATAAACAGCAAAAAACAATGACCTAGTATAAATACAACCTTAATACAGAATTAAACCAAAAATCATAACTATGTGTTATAGATGTTAAACACTTATAATGCATAATAAAGTCAGTTAGCAGATTTTCAAAACAGCAACATAAACAGTATTTGGCACATTATGACTCACTGTATATTGAAGTCACTATACTTTACCAGACTTGTTCCAAATATTAATACAAAAAGGAACAAGTAAAAAGAAAAAACTCATTAATTTTCACAAAGCTGTATGGGTAAATGTCCCAAAGTACAAATTTAACTATATATGCAAATCAGTAAAATGCCAGTAACTCATTAAATAGGTGCTAAACAATAATGTTGAATACACAAAATTGGAAAAGTCTGATGCCCCTTCACAAAGTCATCTTGACCCAAAAACATGTATATAGAACAAATCAGTACCTGGTAGAAGCTAAAATTACCTTCTCTTCCTCATAGAGAAAATCGTGTTCCAATATAGAGATGTACATTACCAAGGGAGATGCTTCCAAATAACTCACAAATATAACAATGTCAGATTTTGTCCATACAAACTATCGCGGCTAGTGACTTACGACACACACAATCAGGCACAAAAGGACATGCGAATCCAAAGTTTGATGTAGAATGAGCACATGGGACCCTTCATTCATAAAAATAAAAACTGTTACCAGTTTTAAAGAATTATAAATTCAGGAACCTGGTCATACCATGACCATCCTCCAAGCATACACAGCCCTGAAACGCCCAATATGCCAGTTGTAACAAATGGCGCCTAATGATGTCCGCTGGAATAAAATCCATTGTTTGGCAAAAACAAGCATAAACACTCATACTGTAAAACAGGACTATTACCAACCACAGACATTCCTGGACCCAAAGGCTACTCCCATAAATATTCATTGTCACGAAGGAACAGGAGGTCCCAAAACAAAAATAGTAGAAATTAAATGAACCCAAGTCAAACAACATATACGAAGGTTGTAAATGAACTTTGAATAGAACCCGGGATGTGGACTATAATGACAAGCAAGCTAGGGTTTTCAAAATAACCATTATTCCATGTCTAAAAGTCCATAAGTGGATATAAATAAACTGGCGAGGTCAGCACCCAAGTAGGCACACCACCATCCAGCAACTTATAATGTCAGAAAATGTGCCACAGCCGAAAGCATAACCTTCAATAAAACCAATAAAATATGAAGATATAATCCAAATGGTTCCCAAATGATGAGAAATACCCTAAAATGATGAACAACTGCAGCAATGTTGGAAAAACTGGCTGTAATAGCATAAAGGGTGCACCAATAATGCCTGAAAGCAACGGAGACACCCAATAACAAAAATGGATTCCCCAGACGCCACCACAGCTAAGTCAAAATCAGCTACAGTCCAAGAAAACCATGCATGGATGGCAAGTGCAAACACCAAGATTATCCACAGCAAATACACACAAAACAGCCAGCACAAAAGGAGAGAATCCAACCTTTATTAGAACCAAGGCAGACCGTTTCAAGCCCAGAAGACCTTATCAATGAGAAAACAACCATATAATGGAACACCCTTTTATATAATATCCTCAATTGTTCCTCCACTGGAGAACAAAGAGTCAATTAGGTGATTCCAACACAAAGAACACACCTACAGCAATGCATACATTCAACACGCTAACTGCATCAAAGTAAACACAAAACAAAATACATATACATATTTAAAAAATATGAAATTTAACCACAAAATGAGTGAAAAGGAAACAAACATTACTGAAAAAATCAGCTGCAAAATAAACATATACCTGATAAAGATCTTTATTCAACTTAGTAAGTTGAATATTGATGTTGGATATTGTATATAACACTAAAATGTCTATTCAATCCCTGAGGAACAAACCCCCAAACCAACAATCCATGACCTTTCCTTTTATTTAAGAGTTCATGCCATTTGTTTTGAAGAACTTGGAACCCACAATCTTGTCAATGATGGTAAATGAAAATTAGTAATAGAGTTTTGAAGTCCCAACAAAACAAAAAGGACCCCTATAGAGTGCACGTATTAATACGAATCATGGATACCAGACATATATAATATGTAATGAATAATAAATCAATGCCAAAAAGAAAATATAATGCAAGTTCAATAAGTAATGCTGAGCATTGCTCAGGCCAGCTTAGGAGGTGTATAATGTGTAGGCCAGCTAACTCACTGTGCCTGGTGGTATACCCCCTTTAAACAATGCCAACCTTAAGTAAGCAGGTTTACCCATAGCCTAGTCTTTTTCAAAACTGGGCCAATCATGGAAAAGTGTGGGAAATCGGCCCTACAGGTGGGAATACATCTCATAACTGGTTGTGCTTCCCTTGCGCGGCTGGGCCGGCAGAAAGGGGAGAAGGTGTGCGCCCAGGAGCAGCACTGGTGCATCCAGGAGTCCAGCATCATGGCAGGACTTCTTGTCAAAGACCATGAGCAGACTGCTGCAGGGCCAGTACCAGGGTTCTAATAAAAAGGCAGAAGCCTGGGACTATCTCGTGAGCTCACCCAGTGCCACTGGCATACCCTGAACTGGTGAGCAGGTCAGGGCATCACTATGCCGACCTGAAGCGACATAAGGGGGACCTTGGAGCAGTGGATCCAAGTGACTAGAATAGCAGGGTCTGTCCCAGCTGTGTGTGTATCACCCACTATATGTGTGTAATAATTGCCAGCTCATGTATATCATGCATAGGTATGGCTAAATATTCTCTTATGTCCTCCACAGCTGCAAGTGGAGGGGTCAGTAAAACCAGGAGGCCCATGGAAGTCGCCTTGGAGATGTTGCAATGCAGCAGGGTCAGTAATACCCTTGCATGTACTGTCATAGGAAATAAATCTAAAAGTATTAGTAAATTAATTGCCTTTTATAAACCCTGTATTGTTTGGGCGCAAGTACTGCATACACCAGAGACCATGGCAGGAAGAATCTCACATAGTTTGTAAGGGTAAATAAAAGCATAATAGCCTGACAATAAAGGTCTAACTGCTGGACGTATGTGTGTGGCTACCTGGTATCACATAGTAATGTAGATTTACAATCACACATTAGTACTGCTTGTATTAAGCACTCCATTACCCACACTGTGCACCATAAATAGAATGTGTAGGAATGCCTGTATATGACTGGTGTAATCCCCCAGAGGCCATTTAGTACAACTTAGAGACACATAGACAAAACAGGGAAAAGGGCAGACAATAAACCTGAATAGCACATGCAACTGAGACATGAGCTAAGTTGTATTTTTTAGCACACAGCCATGGTTCAAATCCTTGGCAGTGGTAGTAGTCTCGCATACAGAACTGCACCTCACAACTGTACATATATGCCAGGAATGTCCAGTAAGTGGCCCATATCTGTTGCCTGTCAACCTGTCCCCTGGGAAATCAGTGGATGATCCTGTACATATAGGCAGCAAAACAGGAAAATGCAACTGATTTGGACACACATCTGTAGAAGAAAAGATGGCACACTAGCATCTCCCAAACCTTATGAGAGGTAAGAAGGCACATATGTCCCAGCTTACACCCCCATGCTGTTGTCAAGCTGTGGCTAGAGTATGTACAGTAACAGAGTAAAATGTATGTGCATAATAGTGTGAATTGGTACTGTGTATAAACATTCAGGTAGTAAGCACAAAACATTCCCCACAAGTCTGTCAGATACCAACACTGTGGCCAGAAATACAAGAATGATACACTGTACTGGTACTGTTTACTTTGGTATTGTATGGCATTGTGACTGATGTAGTTGCTCTGAATAAAAAGATATTACCTAACACTGCTCCACACTGTCCTACAAAATATAACTGTCTAGGAAATCCTGTATAAGAGTAAGCAATATGTTGGTCAGAAATGCAAAACCACAGGAGAATTATAAGACAGAAAGCAGATAGTGATATACAGCAATATCTATATAGCACACACAATTTGATGTGGAACAGTGTTTATTTGTGCAGACACAGCCATGGTCTGAATCCTGGGAGGATGGTGGCTGCATACAGAATCATACCCCACAACTGTGTACAGAGATATGACCAGAATGTCCAGTATATGGCCCATATCTGTTGTCTGTCCCCTAATCCTCTGGGAAGTCTGTGGGATGATCCCCATGAATGTTTAGGCAGCAAACAGGGAATACAACTGATTGTCACACATCTATGCGAGAACAAACCTGTCACTCTATTAACCCTCCTGAAACTGTTATGATGAGTAATAAGCTAAGTATGTCCCATCTACACCCCCCCATGTTGTTAAGCTGTGACCAGGTGTGTTACAGTAACAGAGTGAGGATGTATGTGCATAATACTAATGTGTAATGTGGTACTTTGTGTGGCAATATTCAGATAGTGCTAACAAACATTGCTCCACCGAACAATAACAGGTACGCCAGAATCTTACGAAGACTGGAAGCTGAGAAATATAAAGCTTTATACACTGTACTCAGTACTGTTTACTCTGGTATTGTATGGAACTGTGAGTGTTTCAGTTGCTCTGGAGTAATAAACTATCACTGATCACTGTCACCACACTGTGCTGCTACATAATATAACTGCATAGGAAAGCCTGTATATATGTTTGGTAAGTCACTAAATGTTGAATGCAGGGGGCAATAGTCTAGATATGTCCCGGTACACCTGCATGTGGTAAACACACATGGCAGAGTCTGTGCAGAAAGAGTTGGACAGCTATGTGTACAACATCAATCTGGGAATCTGGGGGTATGTGCAGAAACAGTTGAGATCATTGTGCTGAGAAATAAAAAAGCTTTATACACTGTACTGGGCTACTGTTTACTCTGGTATTGTATGGAACTGTGAGTGTTGCAGTTGCTCTGAGTAACGTAAAGTATCACTTATCACTGTCACCCACACTGTGCTATATAATATAACCAACTGCATAGGAAAGCCTCTTTATATGTTTGGTAAGTCACTAAAATGTTTGTTGATGAGGCCAATAGTCTAGATATGTCCCCGGCATACACCTGCATGTGGTCAACACATGGCCAGAGTCTGTGCAGAAAGAGTTGGACAGCTATGTGTACAACATCAATCTGGAATCTGGGAGTATGTGCAGAAGCAGTTAGTGTTAAGCATTTCCTCCACAGGTATACTAGGTAAGATGTGTATACTGCAGATAAAACCAGCTCATATATATAAAGATGATTTAGACAGCCACATTACTGTCCAGAAAAAACTAAGGCTATAGGGTAGTGTAGTAATACTTGTAAGGTACAGATAACAGCACTGACTAGGAAAAAGTAATGTGGACTACAGGAATACACTAGTTGTTAATTGACATCTTTCTCTTTCCCCCACCCACATCTCCAACACAAATAAACTACATACCCACTTTCTCAACTGGGTACGTGAATGACTTCACTGTTCTGATGGGACATATGACCTATTGATTCATAATTATTTAAATCTGTTTCCATGAATGTGCTATATTGAAAATATTCCAACATTGGTGGCATGGTGCCATCAATGTACCTGCATGCTGTTATTGGCCACTGGCGGTCCCATATATGATGTGTTCCATTTGCTATGCAAATGTTCCATGTCTGGTGTCTGGGTTAATGGAATATCTATGCATGCTGTTATACCTAACCCTAGAATGGCATGATGACTATTACTAACCCACATATATCGATGCACCATAAACACACGCATAGCACATATGGGAATGGGACCCACCTGTCCCACCTCAGCTGGCCATGACACAGGGCACCAGCGGCGCTGCGTATGGAGCCCAACCCGGGCCCTCCTCATCCATTGGCTGGTCCTGCACCACCTTTATGGCGTGGAACTGCCTCTGCAAGGAATGGGGAGCTCGCTCCCCTGGGAGTGGGCACAGACAGGAATCTGTCACCCGTCACCAGGTTCAGGTCATGGTGCATAGCGAGCTCTGCAGGGAGGTCAGAGATCTGCTATGCCAACTCGAGGGCCATGTGTTGTGACTAGAGGGTCGGCCTGGCTCTCCGTCTCAGCTCCCAGCACAGCCACCTTAAGGGCTGTAAAGGTGCAGTGGTGACTGCCCATGGGTGGGGACCTTGGTCCCCCTGTTTCCATTAGGAGGCTCATGGGCTTCTGATTTCCCAACACCCCTCCCATCAAAGTGTTTACCCCCCCACATGTTATATACCACCCCCTGTATAAATCTTGTTTGTCTTGTCTGTTAACCTACCCAACCTACCTCCCCAAATATACCTACTATCCCTCCCCCAACATCCCACTCTCACCTGGAGAAAAAAAAGGGCAATCTGTTCCAAAAAAAAAATCAAGCCCCATACATAGCTGTCCATTTCACACAATCTGGTGTAACTGGCATCACAATATATTATTGTTGTCCTCCCCCCTCTCTCAGGGGTTTGAGTGGACAAATCGACCTGCAAATTCAGTGTATATGCACAGCTGTTGCTGTAGAAGAAATAGGCAGTTATGGACCTTCTCTACACCCTTCCTGCACATCCCTAGCTATTTTCCCCTACTGTTTTTCCCTCTTTGCGCCCCCTTTTCAACACTTTCCTATCAACCCTTTTTTCTTTTCTTTTAAAGAAATTAGCATGGGGGTAAGCGGGAGTAAGCACTTTTAAGCAGCAGTAAGCGGGTTTTAGCCTATTTGCACAGGGGTAAGCAATGCTTACACAGGCTAAGCAAATGAGAAGCTAACTGCATATAAGAAGCTGTAACCAGAAGTCAATAGTGCTTACCTCCACACAAACCCACTTTAAACTGCTTAAAAGTACCTTAATCACTCTGTATCCAATGGCCTTTGTTCTGCCCAGCAACAAAATAAGCAGCCTCTGAAAGGTTCAAACCCAGGACCATGCACACCATAGCAAAAGTGATTTACCACTAAGCCATGTCAGATATACATAACCATGATGTTTTCACTAACATATCATCCAGCCCAGTCATTCAACAGTACAGGGAATGTATTTCAACATGTAGATGTATGTGAGTGTGTATATACAGAAAGATATATATATATATATATATATATATATATATATATATATATATATATATATATATATATATATATAATATATATATATATATATATATATATATATAAATATATAAATATATAAATATATATATATAAATATACACACACACACACACACACACACACACACACACACATATATATATATATATATAAACATGTATACATACATATGCATACATCTATAGATATATATATATATGCTCCACATCTACATAACTGTATATATATACATATATATATATATATATATATATATATATATAGCTCTATATATATATATATATATATATATATATATATGGTTGATATAAGCAGATATATGTATATATCTATATAGGTATATACGGACATATATCTGTAGATAAAAATGGGAACATAAAAACATATATGTCCACATGAACCGTTAATAGGGTTAAGAGGCCCCAAACAACATACGTCTTGTAGCAATAGGCATTCTCTCCCGGACACAGCCAAACACATCTGCCCTGAAATACACTACCAACTGTTGCAGATCCCATAACCAGGACCTGACATGACATTGGCACAAGATGTTAACAGTACTCCATCCCACCGGAATGATGTCAGGCTGGTATCAGTAACATATCATGTAGTACAGTTTGGCTCCCATAGGGAATGCACAATGTGGAAGCAATCAACATCCCTAGGATACATATACACAGACACATATATGCAGATACAGATATACACACACACACAAACACACACACATACATACATACATACATATATATATATATATATATATATATATATATATATATATAAATGTATAGACAGATAGATATAGATCTACATATAGATATATATGTAACTACACATACGCACACACAGATATGTATAGGAAGATACATATGTAGAAGGTGCACCCAATATGGAACAGCCACTATGCCTACAGTTGCCACCTAATTAACTGGAAACTGTATGAGCCACCCATACAAATGACAATCATTGCCTGCAACATATACCCACAGAGAGGTCAAAGGATATAACACCACAACACAGGTTTGCATACATGTGAAAGTTTTTATTGTATACTATTACAGTTGCATATGCTATGTCATATAGCTGTTTAGACACCGCATATCCATATATAAACAGAGTAATGCAACTGTGAAACAAAGTTATACTCAATACAGTAGTCTGGAAAGGTTTATATAGCGGATGTCCAGGCCTGTGGCCTTCAAGTAGTACAATAGTAAAGACAGACTGGGCCACAGGATACCAAACAATCAACAGTAAGTAATGCAGACGATAGTTCAGTAGCCTCTATCTGTACTCTGTACACAATCCCTAGGAGTAAAGAAGACCTCAGCTGGACACAGTGGATGTATCTGTTACATAACAAGGCAGAACCCTGACAATTCATCACAATCACATTCGACAAACAGAGCAGTCTGTATGACAGGACCCAGTAGGCCTGCATTTACCCAAGGAGGATAGTATGGTAAATGTATGATCCAGATACCTTAAGGCAGCTTACTTCTGATACCCCCACAGGTTGTAACAGCCTCAGGTTAGTTATGGTGCATAACCCCCCAGACTCAATAATACAAGGCTACAAAAATAACCTGTTACATACACTGGCCTCTTGAAGTTCATAAGGGCACACACATGTATTGTGTGGTAGAAGCCTGACACATATATGGCCTCCTTAACTCCCCAGTGCATAAAAGCGGACACAAATAAAGCAGTAGAGACTGATGGCAGGAATGGCAGCATGAAATACTTCCCAGCCCACTCAAGCATAAATCACCCCCTGACAGCACATGTCATATGTGCAAAAGCCTGGTATGTAGGTGGAGGACAGAGGCTGTAACTTAGGCCACATATGTGTACTATTACAGTTGCATATGCCATGTCATATAGCTGTTTAGACACCGACATCCATATAAACAGAGTAATGCAACTGTGAAACAGTTATACTAATACAGTAGTCTGGAAAGGTTTACATGTTTTGATGTCCAGGCCTAGGCCTTCAAGTAGTACAATAGTAAAGACAGACTGGGCCACAGGATACCAAACAATCAACAGTAAGTAATGCAGACGTATAGTTCAGTAGCCTCTATCTGCACTCTGTACACAATCCCTAGGGAGTAAAGACCTCAGCTGACACAGTGGGATGTATCTGTTACATAACAAGGCAGAACTGACACCATCACAATCACACTGACAAACAGAGCAGTCTGTATGACAGGACGCAGTAGGCCTGCATTTACCCAAGGAGGATAGTATGGTAATGTACATCCAGATACCTTAAGGCAGCTTACTTCTGATACCCCCACAGGTTGTAACAGCCTAGGTTAGTTATGGTGCATAACCCCCCAGACTCAATAATACAAGGCCATGTACAACTGTTACATACACTGGCCTCTGAAGTTCATAAGGGCACACATGTATTGTGTAGGTGAAGCCCACACATATATGGCCCCAACTCCCCCAGTATGTGTGCGGGACACAACAGCAGTAGACTGATGGCAGGAATGGCAGCATGAAATACTCTCAGCCCACTACATAACCACCCCTGACAGCATGTCATATGTGCAAAGCCTGGTATGTAGGTGGAGGACAGAGGCTGTAACTTAGGCCCATATGTGTAAAACTGTTGTCATACACTAAGCAAGTCACTGGTGTTACAGGATAGTCTGCAACATACCCTTAGTCAGGAATATGAAGTTAGAAACAGAAATGGATGTAGCCATGTACTGATAGCAGTCAACACACACTGCCAGTGATATATCTGACACAGGACCTGTGTGGTGGACAGACAAAAGATAATAGGCACATCTCTGGCCATCAAGAGGATATGCCCACATTTGAGAGCTATGCAGACAGAGTGTATTCCAAGTTAAACTAGTATATACACACACAAACCCTGTAACACCAGTGCTATACAATGCATATAACAACACTACTCACACTCTGTCTGTAGTTCTGGAACCTCCTACAAATATGCAGCTGGCCTGAGTGTACAGGTTCTCCTGTAAGTGGTATTGCTACCTTTTGTCTGTAACACTGATGCCCACATACAGGAAGGATGTCCATCATACAGGAAAGGTAATGGGACCACGCCCACATGATGTAGGGATTTATAGTAGTTGGTTGCCATGACAGTGGTAATTGGAAGTACTACACAGCATGCTTCATGCAGGTAGCAAGTGGAGGACTCTGATTGATGCAGAGGCCATCACCTGATCATGTGCATCACCTACAAATTCCATGCTGCAATCTATGCAAAGCAGCTCATTCCATTTATTGGAAAGAGACTGAGAGAGAGAGAGAGAGAGAGAGAGAGAGAGAGACAGAGAGAGAGACAGAGAGACAGATAGAGAGACAATGCATATAAGGAAAAAAAACAGCACTCTAGAAGAGTCTGCAATCCCAGAACAAGTATGTGAAGTATATAATGTATGTAATTGACCATAGTACTTTGTCCATAATAATGAGATAGATGATGTGGAATGCTTTATATGTGCCTTCAGGTGTTGTTGTAATGATGTTCAGCTGAACAACTGCTAAGGACAATAGAGTCCATCCCTGTGGGTAGTGAGCCATACCCCTCAACTGTGCCGAGCAGCACTGACTGATAAGATGTAAGCCATCATAGTGTGTGTTGTGTAATGGGAACTATGTTTATTATGTGGCCAATAGCTGGTGGTGGAAGTAATGCCACTATGATGGGCACGTGTGATCCACAGCCCACCCCTTGCAGGATACTCAAGTAAATCTGTATTGTAGCATGCAGGAATGCCATAGGTGTGTAATAGGGTTACCTGCAATCTTGCCCTACATAAACCCCCCTAATGACGGCTGTGTGCGTATATTGCACCTGTCTGTGTTGTAGCAAGGCAGAACAGTGCAGCTGTGCAGGAAGGTGTTGTGAGATTGTGGACCTGATGTCTGAATGTATCCCACATATAGGTATGCATATGTGTACATATGTATACATATATAATATATATATAAACTATATATATATATATATATATATATATATATATATATATACAAATATACATGTACCCATGTGTAGAAATATATATGAGCACATATATACATCACATATATTTACACATATATAGATATATACCTATATGCACTTGTCTACATATATACAAACACACACACAAACATATATGTATGTAAATGCATGTCCTCTATATTGCTGCCACAGTGCTGCATGATATGTGCTAGGAAATAGCACTCATAGCAATACACACAGATATTTACAGCTGTCAGTGTGTGCAACATATACAGATATGTCACATGTGAACCCCTTGTTGGGACCACATTGCCCTTGTCTGTGAATTATGGAATGGTAATATGGGGAAGTATGGTAGTTATAGTGGTGGAGATGGTCAGAGTTGGTAGGTATAGAGGACAGCCTATGGAGTGATATGTGACACATTTGGTGGGTAAACACCCTGGATGGTGTATGTGGTCTGTGATGTGGATGCCCCATGGACCCCAATATTTATACAATGGGAACAAGCCTCCCACCCACTGCTACTCACAACAGCAGTCCACGTCCTGAAGGTGCCTGGCCTGGAGGCTGAGCAGGAGGAGCATGTTGGCCCTGTGAATGTGTACTGGGTGCCTCAGAGTGATGTAGCACATCCCACATGTGTCTGTGGAGCCCATTATGGAACAGACCTTGGACATGACCGCAGTAGACAGGAACATGTCTGTGTGTGCCCCAAGGGGGCAACATCCCCTGAGTTGGTTCCACCTAATGGTATTGCTGGATCAGTACATGAGGAGGCCCCAGGGTGGGGCACACAATGTGATGTGGCTGGGTAACATGGGAAGATGAGTTTGGAGAGGTGATTCTGCTGGCCAATAGTACATATACATGCTATTGTGTCACTGTTATAGAACATATGTTGGTAGTAATAGTCTACACAATCCCAGAACATGTCCAACAGCATGCATAGATAACCGCAATAACACGGTATGTCAGATGTGCAGCACACAAATAGCAGTCATACCACAGGCATATATGGAACCATTGTGGCCCTGACAATGGCATGCAGGTGAATAGTCTGTAACAGGCCAGCAATGATAGTGTCCACACAGGGAGCATGGCTACAAACACATTGCACAAAATGTGGTACAGTACAATATCTGCTCCACTGGTATGTATGCTGTAGCCATACCTGTTGAGGTGTGTGTACAGTCTGCTGTCGCTGATATGGTGGGAGGGGTGACAGTGATGTGTATTAAGAACTGTGGTAACCTTGCTGCATGACCTGCTCACACCTGTGTCCATCTTTATGTCTTTTAGGCACAATGTCTCATGCAAGGCTGCCTGCCTACTCAGCAGTGGAAAATGACATCCTGCTGGATGCACTAATCCATCACTATGCAACCTTGTTTGGCTGGTTGCCCATGATCAGCCGGAGCAGACCGTCCTGTGGAATGACCTAGTCCACAGGGTCAATTATGTTGGACTGCAAAACTGCAGTTATGAGCAGGTCTGGCATCATTGTTCTGACCCACTTCGCAATGCCCATCGGCGTGCTGCTGCAGTCCAGGGGGATCACCTCACCACAGGGGGGGCATGACATCCATCCCCCCTGAGATGTGTGGAGGAGCTCTTGGCCAGCCTCATGGCACCTGCCAGTCTGGCCACATACCAACCACCAGACACCCTTTGTGGAGGTGGGTGCCACCCACACACTGGCTGAGGAGCATGCAGGAAAGGCCGCAGGGCACATCCGTAGACCACTGTTGCATATACATCCACATCGGTACAGGTAGATCATGCATATCTGACATATCATAGATATATTTTGTTGCTGCATAGTAGTGATAAACAGATGCCCATATGTGGTAGTATTGTGGAAATGTACTGTTGATTTCTTGTAATATTGCATTCACCCTGTAGCACTGCCACAATTGTGGCCACTAACTTTGCATCTCTCACCCTCTTATGTAGGTCCCTCTGGGATACCACCAAAGCAGCAGCCTGTAGCTGGTGAGTATGGTTTATGTAGATGCTTGCCAATACACTGGGCATGAAATGGCTATGGTATATGCCATGCACACATCTAACACACCTACCCAGAATGCATGCTGTACATGTGCACATATTGTTGCTGTGAAATGCACGGCATCACAGGGGTGACCATGATGGGCTATTGGAAGGGTATGTCAGACACCTGCATGATAACTAACATCCTGTCATTGCGGAATGTGTCCACAGGGAGTAACATAATAGTGGGAGACATGGCCTACAGTAGGGACATGTTTGGAACAACACCCATATAAAGTGCAACACCAGTGTATTTACCTGTAGGACAATGACAACTGCCACAGAGATACACTATGGCATAAGCCATTACAGTGGCCCACATTATCAGCTGGGACTAGGCTGTAACATGTGGTGTTCAATGTATGGGGCACTGCAAAGTGACACACATGTGTAGGGCTTACTTGTCATGCATCTGCAAAAAGGCTGAAGCGGTGGGGGTGTCAGCATAACACACCAGTACACTGCAGCAGGGATCATAAGGATGATAAGAATGGCTGTATCTGCACATAGTCAGGTTCAGTACCTGTGGCAGCTGTAACCCTACCACCACAGCAATACTAACAGCAGTGTGTGAACACCAAGGGATGTGTACATGAGTAGACCTTGCAATCATGCAGAATAGGGGACATGTGTAGGGCAGACTGAACATATACTGGCAAATGCAGATGGCCCACACTGGTATACCCCTGCCAGGAGTAGTGACTACTGTAGTACACACAAGAGTTGCAACGAACCGTCATGATAAGGGTGTTCACACATATGCCCATACGGTGTGTATGCATCATGGTCAGCATCCGCACACCTAACACATTCCGTAGACACTGCATGTGAAAGTACAGAACATATGTCACATACTGGGCTCATGTACTGCTAAGATATGCGGCGATGTGGTCCCATGGCAGATCAAGGATGGGTGCGTTATATCAATAAGGGTGCTTACACCCCCCATAGCCACGGTGTGCTCTGATGGTTGTCAGTGTAAGAGTATTGGATTGGTCATACATGGTCCATTGATGTTGAGAGCTGTGCATCAGACATCAGGCATTCACAAATGACATCTGTCCACATATCATACCAGGTATACATTGCTGGAAAACATAGGGGCTGTGAGCATTAAAGCTGACATACCCGACAAAGTAGTACACATTCCGCAATGGGCTGTACACCTGTGAGGTGTGGTGCACAGTACATGGCAGGATGCACAACAGGTGCACAGAAATACCATTTTCATGGGCACAGTGGTATCCAGGGGAAGGGGCTTCACCTAGTGACATGGCACATGCATCACATACAGGTATAATGTTGCTAGCATGGATTGACCATAGCTGCACTGCATGCTGTCGAATATCATATGTTATGAATGTTGACCGAAGCATAATAGGAGGCCTGTGTGCACTATCATTGTGCAACCTCATCTGTATGTGTTTGTGTGCATCCTGATGGGTAGTTAGTTTGTCTGTAGGGTCACTCTGGTGAAGTGGAGGGAGGTTGATGCATGTAGGATGCTTGTGTGCATGTGTGTGTGTTTGTGTGGCTGGCCACGTATGCACATGTGTGATTGCGGGGTGCTCATACAGCAGTACTTCCCTCTGGGATCATGCAGTACATGTACATGGACTGCCACATTACACACCAGGAATACTTGTAATGTCTGCAATCACAGGACAGCTGAGAGTATAATATGGTCTGTAGCATGGAACAGGCATTGACAGGGAAGGTAGATACCAGATACACCCTTAATATCGCATTCAGCAGAGAGGTCACCTACAACCCACGTATGCAGCACTACAGATGCATTTGGAAAGTACTAGTCAACACCAGGGAGTGTATACACATATTACAGTTGTCACATGATAGGCTGAATGAGCAGCATATCTGGCATGTACTGAGCATTATATACACATGACACACCAGTGCGTGATATTATGGACAGAACATAGTAGCCCACACATATAGCGGCCATGCTCATGATGTCCGGACATACCGAATGACATCTAAAATCACTACAAACAGGTCAGGCAAGTAATGTAGTAACAGGTCTTGTGATGTGACCACTTGTGTAGGCATTTAGAGGACTGATATGTTAATGAGTGGTATCAATGTGTGTACGTTAACAAGTGTGATGCAGGATGGGGTACCACATGGACATATACGTGGGACTGTCTGTAAAGCCGTGGATAGGTAGGTATTACATTGGTGTGTGTGTGTGTGTGTGTGTGTGTGTGTGTGTGTGTGTGTGTGTGTGTGTGTGTGTGTGTGTGGGTATGTACTGTTAGGCAATGCTGTACAGGTTTTAAAGTGTGTTTATTGTTTTCCCCTAAAGGTGGCGAGGTGGGTCTGGATCCCTCCTGCATGCAATCTGATGTTGGTGTCCATACAGACACCGAAGATGATGATAGTACTGTTGAGGCACAGGTGGGGTTGTCAGGGGCCGACACTGTGCCATCATTTGACATCCCCCTTTTAGCCACCCCAACCCTGCACACAGTTTCAGTGCCTATAAATACCCCATCACCAATGGACATAGCGGAGGGACAGCTGGCATTTTGTGGCAGTGCACAGGAAAGTGTGATAACCATGTAATTCCAAGAACCAGCAAAGAGAGTTCTTCCATTCAACTCTGGATGAAGCCCAGTGTATCGAGTCAGGCGGAAACACTTTGTTGATTTTGTCTGTTAATAAAGGCTGAATGGAAGAACTCTCTTTGCTGGTTCATGGAATTACATGCTTACTAGTTTGAATTGTTTGCCTTTTTTGGACTGGTTTTTGGACACTACGACTAGTACTGGGAATATCTTTCAAGTGTGGTAACAAT
>NC_056737.1:171291827-171304327 GCF_019279795.1 Protopterus annectens | reverse complement strand
GCTTGTTATTAAATATGATGTCAATAAGTATGGTGTACAGAACATATGCACCTCTTACTGCATGACATATGTACAAAGGTTGACAGAGTTGTGGCTGGTGGCACAAACACAGGGCCAATATTGACATGTTGCTGTGATAACCTCATACATTTACTGTTGTAACAGGGTTTGTTGCAACATATGTCCTATGAGGGATATGAAGTCAGTAACTTTCTGGGCTGTCACCATCTACTGACTGCAATCCTCATACTACTTTCTGCAGTTCACAGATAGGTGGTTTGCGGGTAACATAAGAAACAAAAGGCACCACACACACTGCCCAGTCTGCAGATTACCCTAAAGATGGGGGTTTCCTCATAAACATAGCACTGACATGACAGGCATTAAAACATGTAGGACAGCTATATCCACACACACCCTGTTAAACCAACATTACTCCAAATACAGTATAGCAGCACTTATAGTCTGTAGTCAAGTCAGGCACATCCCCCTCCTGCGTGTTGGCCTGTTTCCACAATGTATGTTGTTATAGGTTATTCCCCAATCCATTTGTGATGCTGCTTGCCAAACAACAGATCTAGTTCCTGATCACAGTGAATGAAAAGACTCAACACCAACATGATGTTCCTAGATATTGGAGTGTGTTTCCATGCAATTGACTTTGGGAATGTTACCACAGCTGTTCCACATGCAATCAGCTAGAGGAGGGCTGCAATTCATGCAGAAGCCATCAGCTGATCATAAGAATCACTTGCAATACACATGCTGCTGCCTAAGCAAAGCAGGTATAAGTCTCCACATCCACCAGAGAGGGATTGAGAGAGGCAGACAGAGGCAAAGATAAGTCAGGGAGGGTTGGGAGAGTAAAACTTAAACATGTTTGTGTCACACACCTACCAGTACATGATATCAAACCCCTTTTGACTGACTATGTATTGCTATCACATGTCTATGCAGTTATTGGATTGGCACATAGGTTACATGTTGAGGAGCCCTCCAAACATATATGTGATGGTGAGTGACATCTGCAACAGTGATATGGAAGCTATACAGTAGGTGTAGTACATATGCCTGTCCACATGAACAGGTGTCAGCGGCAACACAGCCACATTCTCACTGGGACCCACACACACTGACCCACTGGGCAGTGTCAGGAATACAACTCATCACTAGTTAGATTGCCACAACACAGTACTGTTTAGGTATCACATGCACCACAGGGGGTTATACAGAGGTTATATGGGCAAAGGGTATGTGGAGGTGTCTGACATCAAACAGCATGCTTCAGTATGCCAATGGGGGTTGTAGTGAGTGTGCCTGTGGTCATAGGCATCATAGACCACACACAGAAACACAGGGTGCCTGTACTGCCATGCATGGGTGCATTGCTTCACGGGTGTGTAGTGGTCGACTGTGCCAGATGGCTATACAAGGCTAATTGATGGGTATACCTTGGCATCAGGCCACATGACAATTGTCTGCAGTATGGCTCAGGGCTGTAGTATCTGGATTTGCCTGCACATGTGGGTATTGCATTCACCATCTAGTCACCTGGGTAACTATTGTGTATGGCCATTGCTGTGCATAGCTTGCCATGTATGTGTTCCTTAGTCCATGAAATGGATAGTGTTTGGGATGTGCACACATCCCACATGCATGTACAGTGACATGTGAAACTGTACCTGAGGTGTCTGGCCCATGTTGTGTACACAGATTGTCATCATCAGATGTGCCAGTCCTGGCCTCATGTGGCAGGAACTGTTAATGGACAGCAGGTTGACCCTGCACCTACATTGATAGCATGATACAGGTATTCCCTGGAGTCAGTGGCATTTGTCCATACAGGGCATGTGTTTCAGGTATGGCATGTCCTTTGTGGGCCACATTTGATGGCACCACAGGTGTTGCAGGTGTCCAGTGAGGAACATAGGAAAGGTGCACTGTCTGCATGTACATGCCTATTGGACTGATGAACAGGGTGCCATGCCCTCTGTAGCCCACTGCAATCACACCATGGTTACTATCAGTGGGCAATATGCAGGGTACTACCAACATAGCAGTTGTTGCCTAAGCAAGTATGTGTGTGCATGAGACATCGGTTGAGAGTCTTCTCTGGGTAATACAAAGGTTGATAATTTTGTTTACCTGGCCTTGATGTCACATGTAGAGATGTGGATTTGCACCCCAGCCTCTCAGCTATTTCACATCTGTTATCCCCGTACGGTGGACATTGTGACATATACTAGGGCCACCATATAAAAATTTTGCAAATCCCGCTTTCCATTGAGTCCAGTTGTTACACACTGACAGCCACCTCCACACAGGATGCAAATGACAAGCACACAAACACCTGCCATGTCTGGAATTAGAACTCCTACCTAACTAGTTTATTACACTACATGACTATATAGTTATATGATGTGCCATGGAGATTATTGAACTACTCGTTTCCCAAAGTTGTCTTTCACAGGGAATGACATCAGCAGGATTGCCAAAGTAGGGCATTTGAATTGTAGTGTCTGTGGCTAGCCTAAAAAAGCATTGCTTCCTACACAGGCATAGAAACACACACACACAAACATCCACACCTGCCATGTGTCAGAATAGAACCGCTATCAGAAAGCATTACACTGTAATAGGATGCTCCCCAGAGATTACTGGAGTACTTCTTCCCCAAAGATGTATTTCACAGTGAATTACATCAGCAGAATTGCCAAAGTAGAGCATTTGAATTGTAGTGACTGTGACTAGCCTAAAAAGACATTGCTCTTTACACAAACATCCACACCTGCCATGTGTGGGAATAGAATCCCTACCAGGGTTCTATATCATACTACAGATCGACACTCTAATAGGACATGCCAGGGAGATTACTGGAGTACTATTTCCCCAAAGGTGTATTTCACAGTGAATGACATCAGCAGGATTGCCAAAGTAGGGCATTTGAATTGTAGTGAGTGTGACTAGCCTAAAAAGCATTGCTCCCTAGACAGACATAGAAACACACACAGAAGCATCCACACCTGCCATTTGTGGGAATAGAACCCCTACCAGATTTTTATGTCACACTACAGCATTACACTGTTATAGGACACACCACAGGGATTACTGGAATACTCCTTTCCCAAAGGTGTATTTCACAGTGAATGACATCAGCAGGCTTACCAGAGTAGGACATTTTATTTGTATTGTGCATGAGGAGCCTAAAAAGCATTGCTCTCTACACAGACATAGACACACACACACACACACACACACACACACACACACACACACACACACACACACACACACACACACACACACACAGTTGCCATGTCTGGGATTATAATTCCTGCCTAACTAGTTTATCACATTACAGCAGTACGCAGTTATGGGATGTGCCATGGAGATTACTGGGCTACAGCTTTCCAAAAGGAGTATTTCACAGTGAATGACCTCAGCAGGCTTGTCATAGTAGGGCTATGGGGAGGGCAGTGTGTGTGCATGGGCCATAACCCATTCATCTAGAGGTTGACACACCACATGTAGGCACACGCAGGGTTATATTCCATAGGTACATGTATACAGCTGCTAGATGACTACCTCCTTGTACAGTCATGTTGCACAGCTAGCACTTGCATCAGATAGTCTATAATGCTGATGGATACCGGTGGCTAATGTCTACAGTGAGTGACATTTACACCTCATATGGTTGTAGCCATTTGCTGTGTGCTAAGTGGGACAGGTCTCATAATGGATGGCTCCTTGTCACAGTCACTCTTTTGCACACATCTATGTATGTCTACTTTTGGCTTATTATAGTGCATTGTCCTTGGAAATATGTTTGTATTCCTATCCACTGTGTGTGCAAAACATGACTGGTGCATACAGAGAAGTGTCTGCACTAACAACTGCAACTGCTAGATATGTATGATCCACTGTTGTTTGTAGACATGGGCTTCATTCGAGCCTCATTTGTTTAAGTGTGTGAGCATGCCCAGTATGACCTTTCAGTATGTTGTTGTCTGACATTGCCTTCATTTCTCCAAGTGTGTGAGCATGCCCAGTATGCCCTTCTGTACTGAATGTGTGGATCGATTCCAGGTAGTTAGTACTCCAGTGCAAACTTTTGTGTTGTGCATCTACAGGTAGCAAACTGTTTATGCAAGGTATCCGTCAATCATTTGACAATATGGGGACAGACTGTGCAGGGGATAGTGTGTACTGTAGGTGATTGTGTCTTTGCTGCTTCAGCTACATGGTAGTGCTGTTAGCAGAGATATTCAGACATGTACTGTTATGCACTGTGATGTTTTCTGTCCTCGTGTACTGTCAGGTGACATTCCTGCTCACAGTGATGTCTTGGGGGACAAGGGTGATTGCAGCTGTGTACGGTATTGTAGGCAGACACCTACATATTCATGGTAAGTTATGCCATTCTGGAGGGGGAGCTACAGACACTTGCTGCTAGGTCTGTGTATCCAGTTCAGCAACTTGGTACAGTGCTGGTAGAGGATCCCATACTTGTACATCCATCAACATGACAGCATGGCCTTATCTTGCTGTGGCAATATGTCACAGCTGTACAGATTCACACAGGTTACCCAGATGCAGAGGCCGTGATTCAGGACATTACCCCTATTGTGGTGTACTGGCAGGTATGTAGCCACCCATTTATGTGTTTTCAGCTAGGGATAGTATGTGCACACAGCTTTGTGTCGGACCTTGCACATTTCATGCTGCCCATGCTTCCAGCTCTCCTCTGTTATTCTATCCTCTTCCATACATTCTGCATACATTATCAGATACTTTCCCTAAGGTTATCACCCCATCACAGCTGTGTGTTGGTGTTGGTCCACAGTTCATGCAGTGGGACATGATGGGCATGTTACTGTGGTTTGTCCACACGGCCTTGCATATGGCTTATGTGGAGTGTGCTATGTTGTTATTCGGGTGTCCATGACATAACATTCATTGGCAGTAAGTGTGAGACACAGGGCCTTGGCAGAGGCCTGTGGGCCATTAGGTGCTAATGCAGGCCAGATGAGGCAGGCCATTGCATTATATCAGTCCTACAGTCTCAGACCGCCATACTGTATATTCCCCTGGGGTGACAGGTTAGATGTGCTAGGTGTTCATGCCAATACCTTCTATCAGTCTTGATCAGGTGGTGGGGATGCTGGCAGGATGCTACCTACGGCTAGGGACACATCTGCATGGGAACCTGCACTGCATGCTGCATTCTTTTGCTATTGCTATATACAGGTGGGGTCATGTTGTACCCATTCCCCACAGCAGGGATACGACCAGAGCGGTACCTGTGGGTGGTGTTTGCATGAGCTGGGTGTATGTGTGCTATGGACACTACTTGCATCTGACACACATATGCATGGGGCATTCCAGTTATGCTGGCATGTGCAGGTACATCAGCTGTTTCCCAATACATGAGTCCTACCTCCTTTGTGATCTGCAAGTGTTCAGGCAGACAACATCAGTATCCCGTACTACAGGACCAGATAATGTGATGCATACCTGTATATACAATTTCAAGGGTGTCTCCATTTCACAGTGACATAATATATACTGTATGACTGGGATACTTTCCCCTGTGCACTGCTTGTATATCTAGCCCAATAGCCATGCCATTCAGTCTTTCAAATGGTGACACATATTACCACCATGCATTTACAATGGCTTACTGCTAGCATGTGTTATACTGGTGGGAATTGTGTTTAACACTGCAGTCGTGAGGGTTTGTCTTTGTCATCAGCAGTAGTGGGCAATGGCCACCAGGTCTTACCTCAACATGCATACATACTGACCACTCTCACATAATATGAAACACACACCAACCTAACACACACATACCTGCATATTGTGCAAATGCTACAACCTATCCTGCTACCTTGGCCACCTCTGTGCATCTGTGCTCCACTGGTATTATACGTACACATACATGTTACTACATTTCTACATAGGGTTGTGGGGGGGCACACCTGACTGTTACGATGTGCGTACTGCAGATTGGGGGCACACCAGACTGTTACTACATTTCTAAATAAGTTTGCGGGGGCACACCTGACTGTTACTACATTTCTATGCAGGATTGTGGGGGCACACCTTACTGTTTCTGCATTTCTACACAGGATTGGGGGGCACACCTGCCTGTTTCTACATTTCTACATAGGATGGGGGGGCACACCTGACGCTTGTACACATTTGCTATGACTGTACTGGTATGTCAGGTACTCCATTTCATTCTGTATTCTAACCTATCATGTTGACTAGAGGCATATCAGTGTACTATAGGTCTTAACTTTGATTGACCTACATACTAGTTTCTGACTTCCTACCCTTCAGAACTAACATCCCATTGCCTGACCTGCTGTCGTTCTTGGTCCTGTTCTATCTGATGTTACATTGCCTGACCTGCCATTGCGCACTACTGCTGATGACAGGGACAAGTCCTCACAACTGCAGTGCCAAACACAATACCCACCTGTATAACACAAGTTAGGAGTAAGCCATTATAAATGTATGGTGGTAATATGTGCCACCATCTGAAAGACTGACATGGCATGGTTGTTGGGCTATATATACAAGCAGTACACAGGGGAAAGTACCCCATAAATACAGTATATAGTGTGTCACTATGAAATGGACACACCCCTGGAATAGTACAGACAGGTATGCAACACATTATCTGGTCCTGTAGTAGGGGATACCGGTGTTGACTGTCCAAACACTCACAGATCACAAAGGAGGGACTGATGTATTGGGAAACAGCTGATGTACCCACATATGCAAGCATAACTGGAATGCCCAATGCATATCTGTGTGTCAGATGCAAGTAGTGTCCATAGCACACATGCACCCAGCTTACGGAAACACCACCCACAGGCACCTCTTTGGTTGTAAACTTGCTGTGGGGAATGGGTACAATATGACCCCAGCTGTATATGGCAACATGAAAGAATGCATCATGCAGTGCAGATATCCCATGCAGGTGTGTCGCCAGCTGGAGGTAGCACCCTGCCAGCATACACACCACCTGATCAAGACTGATAGAAGGTATTGGCATGAACACCTAGCACACCTACATTGTCACCCCAGGGGAATATACTGTATGGCTGTCTTAGACTGTAGGACAGACAGAATGCAATGGCCTGCCACATCTGGCTCACATCAACAGCTAATGGCCCACAGCCATGTGTTTCACATGTACTGCCAATGCATGTTATGTCATGGACACCCAATTAACAACAAAATACACTCCACATACGCCATATGCAAGGCCATGTGGACGAATCACAGTAACATGTACATGATGTTCCACTGCATGAACTGTGGACCAACACCAACACACAGCCATGATGGGGTGAGAACCATAGAGAAATTATCAGAGAGTGTATATGCATAATGTATGGAAGAAGGGAGAATAACATAGGGGGTGTTGTGGGCAGCATGGAATGTGCAAGGTCTGACACAAAGCTGTGTGCACACACTACCCCTGGATGTAAACACATACATGGGTGTCTATATACCTGCCCATACACAATAGGGGTAATGTCCTGAATCATGGCCTCTGCCTCTGGGCAACCTGTGTGAATCTGTATGGCTGTGAGGTATTGCCATAGCAATATAAGGCCATACTGTCATGTTGATTGATGTACATGTATGGGATCCCCTGCCAGCACTGTACCAAGGTGCTGAACCGGATACACAGACCCAGCAGCAAGTGTCTGCAGCACCACCTCCAGAATGGCCTAACCTACCATGAATATGTAGGTGTCTGCCCACAATATCACACACAGCTGCATTCACCCTTGTCCCCCAATACATCACCCTAAGCAGAAATGTCCACCTGACAGTACATGAGGACAGAAAAACATCACAGTGTATATAGTACACATGTCTGAATATCTCTGCTAACATAAATACCATGTAGCTGAAGCAGCACAAACACAATCACCTACAGTACACACTATCCCCTGCACACTTTTTCCCCATATTGCCAAATGATAGACAGATACCCTGCAGAAACAGTTTTCTACCTGTAGGTGTACAACACAAAGGACTGCACTGGAGTACAAACTACCTGAAATCGATCCACACATGCAATACAGAAGGGAATACTCGGCATACTTACACACTTACATACATGAAGCCCGTGCCTGCAAACAACAGTGGAACAGACAAATCTGGCAGTTGCAGATGCTAGTGCAGGCACTCCTTAGTATGCACCACTTATGCTTTGCACATACAGTGGATCAGAATACAGACATATATCCAAGAACAACACACTATAATAAACCAAAAGTAAACATACATCAATGTGTGGAAGAGAGTGATTGTGACAAGGAGCCATCCAGGACTGTCCCACTCAGCACACAGACAAATGGCTACAACCACATGTGGTTCAGATGTCACTTACTGTAGAAACTAGCCAACGGTGCCTGTCATCAGTAATGACTATGTGGTGCAAGTGCTAGCTGTGCAACATAACTGCACAAGGAAGTAGTCATTTAGCAGCTGTATATACATACCTGTGGAATATATCCCTGTGTGTGCCCGCATGTGATGGGTCAACCTCTAGATGAATGGGTTATGGCCCATGCATACACACTACCCTCTCCCTATGACAAGCCTGCTGAGGTGATCCACCTTGAAATACACCTCTGGGAAGGTTATAGCCCAGTAATCTCTGTGGTGCATCCTATAACTGTGTACTGCTGTAGTGTGATAAAATAGTTAGATAGGAGTTCTAATCCCAGACTTGGCAACAGTTTGTGTATGTGTCTGTTTCTGTCTGTGTAGAAAGCATTGCTTTTTAGGCAAGCCACACTCCCTACAATTCAATTGCCAAACTTTGGCAAGGCTGCTGATGTCATCCACCTTGTAATACACCTCTAGGAAAGTCATAGCCCAGTAATTTCTGTGGCATGTCCTATAACTTAGCAATGTGTGCATTGTGTCTGTCTGTGTAGAAAGCATTGCATTTTAGGCTAGTCACACTCCCTACACTTCAAATGACCTACTTTGGCAATCCTGCTGATGTCATTCACTGTGAAATACACCTTTGGGAAAAGAATACTCCAGTTATCCCCATGGTGCATCCTATAACTGCTTCATGCTGTAGTGTGATATAGAACCCTAGTAGGGGTTCTTTCCCCACACATGGCAGTTGTGGATGTTTTGTTTGTGTTTCTATATCTGTGTAGGGAGCAATGCATTTTAGGCTAGTCACCCTCACTACACTTCAAATGCCCTACTTTGGCAATCTTACTGATTTCATTCACTGTGAAATACACCTTTGGGGAAAGAGTACTCTAGTAATCTTCATGGCTCATCCTATAACTGCATAGTGCTGAAGTGTACTAAACTAGTTAGGTAGGAGTTCAGATCCCAAGCATGACAGGTGTGTGTGTGTGTGTCTGTGTTTGTAATTCATATCCTGTGTGGACATGGCTGTGAATGTTTAACAAATGGAGTCAATGGGTAGCAGGTTTTGCAATTGTCTTATATGGTGACCCTAGTATATATCACAATGTCCACTGTACAGGGGTAACAGATGTGAAATACCCGAGAAACTGGGGTGCATATCCATACCCCTACATTTGACATCAAGGCCAGGAGAACAAATTGATAGACCCTAGTATTACCCAGATAACACTCTCAACCCATGTCTCTCTCACACACACACACACACACACACAGATGCCTAGGCAACAGCCGCTATGTTGGTAGTACCCTGCATATTGCCCACTGATAATAACCATGGTGTGATTACAGTGGGCTAGAGTGGGCATGGCACCCCAACCATCAGTCCAATAGGCATGTACATGTCGACAGTGCACCTTCTCCATGTTCCCCACCAGACACCTACAAAACCTGTGGTGCCCTCAAATGTAACCCACAAAGGACATACCATGCCTGAAAACATGCCCTGTATGGACCAATGCCACTGAAACCAGGGAGTACTATTATCATGCTATCAATGTAGGTGCTGGTCAACCTGCCATCCATTAACAGTTCCCGCCACATGAGGCCAGGACTGGCATATCTGATGATAACAATCTGTGTACACAGCATGGGACAGACACCCCAGGTACAGTTTCACAGGTCAATGTACATGCATGTGGGAGGTTTGCACATCCCACACACCATCCATGTCATGGACTATGGAACATATACATGGCAAGCAATGCACAGCATTGGCCACACGCAATAGTCACCGAGGTGACTGGATGGTGAATACAATACCAACCTGCGTGGTCAGATCCAGACACTACACCCCTGAGCCACAATGAAGACCATTGTCATGTGGCCTGATACCAAGGTATACCCATCCCCTAGCCTTGAATAGCTACCTGGCACAGTCGACCATGACACACCCATGCAGGAATGCACCCATGCATGGCAGTACTTGCACCCTGTGTCTGTGTTGTATGATGCGTATGACCACAGGCACACTCACTACAACCCCCATTGGCATACTGAAGCATGCTGTCTGATGTCAGACACCTCAACATACCCTTTGCCCATATAACCTTTGTATGACCCCTGTAGTGCATGTGATACTTGCACGGTAATGAGTTATGGCAATCTCACTAGTGATGATTTATATTCCCAGCCCTGTCAAGTGTGTCAATGTGTGTGCATCCCTGTGAGAGTGTGGCTGTGTTGACACTATCACCTGTTCATGTGGACAGGCACGTGTACTACACCTACCATATAGCTACCATATCCCTGTTGCAAATGTCACTCACCATCAAATATATGTTTTGAGGGCTCTTCAGCATGTAACCTATGTGGTGCATCCAGTAACTGCATAGACATCAGATAGCACTACATAGCCATCAGGGGTTTGATACCCTATACTGGTAGGTGGGTGACACAAACATGCTTATGTTTTACTCTCCCACCCTCCCTGACTTTTCTTTGCCTCTATCTGCCTCTCTCACTCCCACTCTGGTGGATGTGGAGACTTACACTTGCTGTGCTTAGGCAGCAGCATGTGTATTTTAAGTGTTGCTCATGATCAGCTGATGGCCTCTGCCCAAATTGCAGCCCTCCCCTAGCTGATTGCATGTGGAACAGCTGTGGTAACATTCCCATAGCCAATTGCATGGAAACACAATCCAATATCTAGGAACATGTTGGTGTTGGGCCTTTACATTCACTGTGAGCAGGAACTCGATCCATCATTTGGCAAAGAGCATCTCAGATGGATTGGGGATCTACCTCTAACAAAATACATTGTAGAAACAGGGCAACACACAGGAGGGGATGTGCCTGACCTGACTATAGACTGTAAGTGCTGCTATACTGCATTTGGAGTAATGTTGGTTTAACATGGTGTGTGTGGATATGGCTGTCCTACATGTTGTAATAGCTGCCATGTCAGTGCTATGTTTATAAGGAAACCACCATCTGTAGGGTCTTCTGCAGACTGGGCAGTGTGTGGTGCTTTTGTTTCATGTGTTACCTACAGAGCACTTATCTGTGAACTGCAAAAGTTAGTGTGAGGATTGCAGTCTGTAGATAGTGACAGCCGTGAGAGTTATCGACTTCATATCCCACTTAGGACATATGTTGCAACAAACCATGTTACAACAGTAAATGTATGATGGTATTACAGCAAAATGTCAATATTGGCCCTTTGTATGCGCCTCCAGCCACAACTCTGTCAACCTTTGTATATATATGTCATGCAGTAAGAGGTGCATATGTGCTGTATGCCATAATTAGTATCATCATATCTGATAACAAGCCAGTGAGACATCAGACTGCTACACATGTCATGCATAGTAGTGATTACAATTTATGACATAACCTGGACATTCTGTGGTTGTGTGTACAGTATTGAGGTCTGTGTACTCATGGTGATTGTCAACACTGTGTGTATTGTTCATATGTACTTAGGCCTGTGTACAGACTGTGGTAGATGTCATTGTTCATGGTCCTGTTCTATCTACATGCTGCTCCACTGTATATTACCCTATCTGCTTACATGCTTCTAGGGCCATATACACACATGCCCCATACCACAGACAAGCTTTGGACCACACTGTGGAGTGGCCCAGTATATGTAGGGTTAGTGTGTGAGTGGAACATAGGAGGATGGTGTTGCACAGATAGTCCTTATACTGTAATATTATGCTAGTTTACTATATCTGGCTGTGTTCACATTGGATGCGGTTATGCAGTTTCACACAGGTGTATCAAACTCTGTGCTGTGACATGCCTGTAGAGCCTGCTATACATGCTGGTACATGTGCATTCCCCCATAGGAAGTGTAGGCCAGTGTTGAACCAGTCTGCCTGTAGCCTGCACGGTGCGCTGTTACATGCTTAGCTGCTTAGTGTACTTACCCAGTGAGATGTCATGTCCAGATACTTGCCAGATGTACTGCTGCCGGGCCACTATAACAGTCATGTATGTCACACAGAGCAGAGGGATGTTGTACAGATGTATGTCAATATCTAGTGGGTAGTATGTGGCCATTGCACCTCTGT
>NC_056737.1:171281827-171289327 GCF_019279795.1 Protopterus annectens | reverse complement strand
CCAATTAGACCAGATTACATGTGTCCAGTGGACATGTTTGCGAAATGAACAGCTATGTATGAGGCAAGATGTTTTTTTGGAAACAGACTGCCCATTTTTTGTTATTTTTTTTCAGGTGAGAGTGGGATGTTGTGGAGGGATAGTAGGTATATTTGGGCAGGTAGATTGGGTAGGTTAACAGACAAGACAAGCAAGATCCATACATGGGTGGTATGTGACATATGTGGGGGGTAAACACCTTGATGGGGAGGGGTGTTGGGAAATTGGAAGCCCATGAGCCCCTTATTGGAAACAGTGTGACTGAGGTCTCCACCCATGGGCAGTCACAACTGCTCCTTCACAGCCCCGAAGGTGGCTGTGCTGGGGGCTGAGTCACAGAGTCAGGCTGCCCCTCTAGTCACAATGCACAGCCCTCGAGCTGGCGGAGCAGATCACCAAGCTGCTGGTTGAGCTCGCTATGCACCACTACCCGGACCTGGCGATGGGTGACAGGTCCCTGTCTGCGCTCACTCCCAGGGGGGGTGCCCATCCTCTGAGGTGGTTCCACCTGAAGGTGGTGCAGGACCAACGGACAGGCAGGAACCGGGTTGGGTTCCAGACATTCTGATGCCCGGTGCCATGGCCAGCTGAGGTGGGACAGGTGGGTCTGCTGACACCGGCCTTCCAAAATGTGCTATAGTGTTTGGAGTTTATCATCATATGTAGGTTAGATATTCCCATTAACCCAGACACCAGATACAGAATCGTTGCATAGCAAACAGATCACATGCATATATGGGACCACAGTGGTAATAAGAACAGCATGCAAGTGCATTGATGGCACCATGCCAGCAATTTTGGAATAATTCAATATAGCTCATGCATGGGAACAATTAAAATATTTATCAAACAATAGGACATTATCAGAACATTGGAGTCACTACATACCGGTTGGGGTGGGTATGTTGTTCATTGATGGAGATATGGTGCGGGGGGGGGGATGTCAATTAACAACTAGTATATTCCTGAAGTCCACATTACTTTCCTAGTCAGTGCTGTTATCTGTACCTTACAAGTGTTACTACACTACCCTATAGCCTTAGTTTGGATAGTGATATGGCTATTGTCAAAGTTATACATGAACTGGTTTTACCTGCAGTATACACCTCTTACTTGGTATACCTGTGGAGGGAATGTTTGTTAATACTAACTACTGTTTCTACACATACATCCAGATTCTGGGTTGATGTTGTGCACAAAGCTATCCATCTCTTTCTGCAGAGACTCTGGCCATGTGTTGACTACATGCAGGTGTACTGGGACATATCTAGAATATTGCCCTCTTCAACCTTTAGTGCTTTGACACACACACATATACATGCTTACCTACACAGCTATATTATGTAGCACAGTGTGGGTGACACTGATCAGTGATACTTTATTATTCAGAGAAACTGCAACACTCACAATTCCCTGCAATACCAGAGTAAGCAGTACCAATACAGGGTATAATGTTTTTTACTTCCAGCACAGTGTTTGTATCTGATGTACCTGTGGGAGCAATGTTTGCTAGCACCACCTGAATGTTGCCACACAAAGTTCCAGATTACACATTAGTATTATGCACATACATCTCACTCTGTTATTGTACACACTCTGGTCACAACTTGACAACATGGGGATGTAGACAGGACATATGTGGCTTATAACTCTCCTAAAAGTTTCAGGAGTTGCTTCAGTGACAGGTTTGTTCACATAGATGTTTGACAGTCACTTGTATTCCCTGTTTGCTGGCTAAACATCTGGGATCATCCCACAGACATACCAGGGGTGACAGGGGGGCATGCAGCAGATATGGGCCCATATACTGGACATTCTGGTCTCATCTGTACAGTTGTGGGATATGATTCTGTCTGCAGCCTACTTCCACTCCCAGGATTCAGACCATGGCTGTGTCTGCTACAACTTAAACACTGTCCATCAGAGTTGTGTGTGCTATATAGACATTGTTGTATTTCTCCTACCTGTTTTCTGTCTTATAATTCTCCTGTGCTTTTGCATTCTGACCTTGTATTACGGCACTCTTATACAGATTTTCTAGAAAGTTATATTTTGTAGGACAGTGATGAGTAATACCTCATTATTCAGAGCAACTGCATCAGTCACAATGCCATACAATACCTATGTAAACAGTACCAGTACAAGGTATCATTCTTGTAGTTATGGGCACAGTGTTGGTATCTGACAGACCTGTGTGAGACATTTTTGTTAGCACTACATGATTGTTGCCACACACAAGACCAGATTCCACATTACTGTTATGCACATACATCTCACTCTGTTACTGTACACACTCTGGCCACAGCTTGAAAAGATGGGGTGTAAATGGGACATACGTGGCTTCTTAGTCTCACAAGGTTTTGGGGAGTTGCTAGTGTGCCAGCTTTGTTCTCATAGATGTGTGTCAATCAGTTGTATTTCCTATTTGCTGCCTATACGTCTGGGATCATCCCACTGATTTCCCAGGGGGCAGGTTGACTGGCAATAGATATGGGCCACTTTACTGGACATTCTGGACATATCTGTACAGTTGTGGGGTATGATTCTGTATCAAGGTGCTGAACTGGATACACAGACTAACCAGCAAGTTTCTGCAGCTCGCCCTCCAGGATGGTATAACCTAGCATGAATATGTAGGTGTCTGTCCACAATACCGCACGCAGCTGCAGTTACCCTTGCCCCCCAGTAAATCATTGTGAGCAGGAATGTCCACCTGACAGTACATGAGGACAGAAAACATCACAGTGTATAACAGTACACATGTCTGAATATCTCTGCTAACAGCAGTACCATGTAGCTGAAGCAGAACAGACACAATCATCTACAGTACACACAATCCCTTGCACACCGTCCCCATATTGCCAAATGATTGACGGATACCCTTCAGAAACAGTTAGCTACCTGTAGGTCTGCACTGGTGTACAAACTACCTGGAATCGATCTACACATGCAATACAGAAGGGCATACTGGGCATGCTCATACACTTAGAGAGATGAAGGCAATGTCAGACAACAACATACTGAAAGGTCATACTAGGCATGCTTACACACTTACAGACATGAAGCTCATGTCTGCAAACAACAGTGGACCAGACATATCTGGCAGTTGCAGATGTTAGTGCAGACACTCCTCAATATGCACCACTCATGCTTTGCACACACAGTGGATAGGAATACAGACATAATACCAAGGACAACACACTACAATAATCCAAACGTTATCACACATAGATGTGTGGAAGAGAGTGACTGTGACAAAGAGCCATCCATTATGAGGCATGCCCCACCCAGCAAACAGCCAAATGGCCTCAAACACATGAGGTTCAGATGTCACTCACTATAGATACTAGCCCCCGGAATCTGTCAGCATTACAGACTATGTGGTGCAAGTGCTATCTGTGCAACATGACTGTACAAGGAAGTAGTTATCTAGCAGCTGTATACATGCACCTGTGGAATATAAACCTGCATGTGCCCACATGTGGTTTGTCAACCTCTAAATGAAGGGGTTATGGCCCATGCATACACACTGCCCTCCCCATAGCCCTACTATGACAAGCCTGCTGAAGTCATTCACTTTGAAATGCACCTTTGGGAAAGCTGTAGCCCAGTAATCTCTATGGCTCATCCTATAACTGCGTACTGCTGTAGTGTGATAAACTGGTTAGGTAGAAGTACTAAACCCAGACTTGGCAACTGTGTGTGCATGTCTGTTGCAGTCTGAGAAGAGAGCAATGCTTTTTAGGCCATTCACACTCCCTACAATTCAAAGGCCCTACTTTGGCAAGGCTGCTGATGTCATCCACCTTGACATACACCTTTGGTAAAATTGTAGCCCAGTAATCTCCATGGCATGTCCTATAACTGAATACTGCTGTAGTGTGATAAACTAGTTAGGTAAGAGTTCTAAACCTAGTCTTGGCAACTGTGTGTGTGTGTGTGTGTGTGTGTGTGTGTGTGTGTGTGTGTGTGTGTGTGTGTGTGTGTGTGTATTTGTGTCTGTTGCAGTCTGTAAAAAGATTAATGCTTTTTAGGCTAGTCACACTCCATACAATTCAAAGGCCCTACTTTGGCAAGGGTGCTGACGTCATCCACCTTGAAATACACCTTTGGGAAAGTTATAGCCCAGTAATCTCTGTGGCACTTCCTATAACTGCATACTGCTGTAGTGCGATAAACTAGTTAAGTAGGAGTTCTAAACCCAGACTTGGCAACTGTGTGTGTGTGTGTGTGTGTGTGTGTGTGTGTGTGTGTGTGTGTGTGTGTGTGTGTGCGTGTGTGTGTGACTGTCTGCAGCTGTATGTGAAGAGAGCAATGCATTTTAGGCTAGTCACACTCACTACACTTCAAATGTCCTATTTTGGCAATCCTGCTGATGTCATTCACTGTGAAATACACCTTTGGGGAAGGAGTACTCCAGTTATCCCCATGGTGCATCATGTAACATCTTCATGCTGTAGTATGATATGGAACTCTGGTAGGGACTCCTTCCCCACACATGGTAGTTGTGGATGTTTTGTGTGTGTTTCTATGTCTGTGTAGGGAGCAATGCATTTTAGGCTAGTCACACTCACTACACTCCAAATGCCCTACTTTGGCAATCCTGCTGATGTCATTCATTGTGAAATATACCGTTGGGGAAAGAGTACTCCAGTAATCTCTGTTGTGTGTTCTATAACTGTGTCGTGCTGTAGTGTAATAAACTAGTTAGGTAGGAGGTCTAATCCCAGAGAGTGTGTGTGTGTGTGTGTGTGTGTGTGTGTGTGTGTGTGTGTGTGTGTGTGTGTGTGTGTGTGTGTGTAAAATGCATCCTAGTATATCTCACAATGTCCACCATACAGGGATAACAGATGTGACTTAGCTGAGAGGCTGTGGTGCAAATCCATACCCCTACATGTGACATCAAGGCCAGGCAAACAAAGTGAGCAACCCTAGTATTACCTAGAGCATACTCTCAACCCATGTCTCATACACACACACACTTGCCTAGGCAACAGCTGCTATGCTGGTAGTACCCTGCATATTGCCCACTGATAGTAACCATGATGTAATTGCAGTGGGCTACAGTGGCCATGGCACCCTGGACATCAGTCCAATAGGCACGTACATGCTTACAGTACACCTTCCCTATGTTCCCCACTGGACACCTGCAACACCTGTGGTGCCATCAAATGTGGCCCACAAAGAACATACCATGCTTGAAAACATGCACTGTATGGAAAGATGTCACTGACACCAGAGAATATCATGCTGTCATTGTAGGTGCTGGGTCAACCTGCCTTTCATTAACAGTACCTGCCACACAAGGCCAGGACTGGCACATATGCTGTTAATTTGTGTACACAACATAGGCCAGACACCCAAGGTACAGTTCCACATGTCACTTTACAGGGAGCTGTGCACATCCCAGATACTGTCCATGTCATGGACTAAGGAGCACATACATGGCAAGCAATGCTCAGCATTGGCCACATGCAAGAGGCACCCAGGTGACTGGATGGTGAATACAATACCCACCTCCTGTGTGGTCAATTCCAGACACTACACCCCTGAGCCACAATGCAGACCATTGTCATGTGCCCTGATGCCAAGGTATACCCATCACCTAGCCTTGTATAGCAGTCTAGCACAGTCAACCACTATACAACCGTGAAGCAATGCACCCATGCATATCCTTACTGGCACCTTGTGTCTGTGTGTGTGTTGTATGATACGTATGACCACATTCACTCTCACTACAACCCCCACTGGCATACTGAAGCATGCTGTCTGATATCAGACACCTCCACGTACCCTTTGCCCATATAACCTCCGTATGACCACTGTGGTGCATGTGATACCTGCACAGCAATGTGTTGTGACAATCTTACTAGTGGTGAGTTGTATTCTTGGCCCTGCCAAGTGTGTCAATGTTTGTGTGTCCCTGTGAGGGTGTGGCTGTGTTGATGCTGGCACCTGTTCATGCAGACAGGCACGTATACTACACCTACCATATAGCTACCATATCCCTGTTGCTGATGTCACTCACCATCACATACACATTTTGAAAGCTCTTCAACATGTAACCTATGTGGCACATCCAATAACTGCATAGACATGTGATAGTACTACATAGTTGACAGGGGTTTGATACCCTGTACTGGTAGGTGTGTGATACAAACATGCTTATGTTCTACTCTCCCACCCCTCTGTGACTTTTCTTTACCTCTGTCTGCCTCTCTTACTCCTTCTCTGGTGGATGTGGAGACTTACATCTGCTTTGCTTAGGCAGCAGCATGTGTATTTTAAGTGTTGCTCATGATCAGCTGATGGCCTCTGCACGAATCACAGCCCTCCTCTAACTGATTGCATGTGGAACAGCTGTGGTAACATTCCCATAGCCAATTGCATGGAAACACACTCCAATATCTAGGAACATCATGTTATTGTTGGGCTTTTACATTCATTGTGAACAGGAACTCGTTCCGTTGTTTGGCAAACAGCATCTCAGTTGGATCGGGGATCTACCTCTAACAACATACACTATGGAAACAGGGCAACACACAGGAGGGGGATGTGCCTGACCTGACTACAGAGTGTAAGTGCTGCTATATTGCATTTGGAGTATTGTTGGTTTAACAGTGTGTGTGTGTGTGTGTGTGGATATGGCTGTCCTACATGTTTTAATGGCTGCCATGTCAGTGCTATGTTTATGAGGAAACCCCCATCTGTAGGGCCATTTGCAGATGGGGCAGTGTGTGGTGTCTTTTATTTCATGTGTTACACACAGAGCACCTATCTGTGAACTACAGAAGGTAATGTGAGGATTGCAGTCTGTAGATGGTGACAGCCATGAGAGTTATGGACTTCATACCCCTCATAGGACATATGTTGCAACAAACCCTGTTACAACAGTAAATGTATGAGGGTATCACAGCAACATGTCAATATTGGCTATGTATATGTGTCTCCAGCCACAACGCTGTCAACCTTTGTATATATGTCATGGAGCCAGAGGTGCATATGTGCTGTACACCATAATTAGTGTCATCATATCTGATAACAAGCCAGTGAGGTATGAGACTGCTACACATGTTATGTATATTACGGGTTATATTTTATAACATAACCCGGACATTCTGTGGTTGTGTGTAGAGTACTGAGGTCTGTGTACGCATGGTGATTGTCGACACTGTATGTATAGTTAATATGTGCTTTGGCCTGTGTACAGACTGTGGTTGATGTCATTGTTCTTGGTTCTGTTCTATCAGATGTTACATGCTGCTTCACTGTATGTTACTCTGTCGACTTACATGTTTGTGGGGCCATACACACACATGTCCGATAGCACAGACAGGATTCCGACCACACTGTGTAGCGGCCCAGTATATGTAGGGTTAGTGTGCGAGTGGCACATATGAGGATGATGTCGAACAGATAGTCTATATACTGTAATATTATGCTAGCTTACCATATGTGGCT
>NC_056737.1:171274327-171276827 GCF_019279795.1 Protopterus annectens | reverse complement strand
CTTTACACACTCTGGCCACAGCTTGACAAGATGGGGGTATAAATGGGACATATGTGGCTTCTTAGTCTCATAAGGTTTTGGGGAGTTGCTAGTGTGCCAGCTTTGTTCTCATAGATATGTGTCAATCAGTTGTATTTCCTGTTTGCTGCTTATACGTCTGGGATCGTCCCACTGATTTCCCAGGGGGACAGGTTGACAGGCAACAGATATGGGCCACTTTACTGGACATTCTGGACATATCTGTACAGTTGTGGGGTATGATTCTGTATGCAGACTACTACCACTGGCAGGATTTGAACCATGGCTGTGTGTGCTAAAAGGCAATAGTTCACCTCTCAATTGCATGTGCTATTCAGGCTTTGATGGCAGTCTTTTCCCTGTTTTCTGTCTATGTGTCTCTCAGTTGTACTAAATGGCTTCTGGGGATTACACTAGTCATATACAGGCATTCCTACACATTCTATTTATGGTGCATGGTGTGCATTACAGTGCTTAATGCAACAGGACTATTACATGATTGCAAATCTACATTACCATATGATACCAGAGTATACACATGCAGTCTAGTAGTTAGACCTTTATTGTCAGGCTATTATGCTTTTATTTACATACATACTATATGAGTCTCTTCCTGACATATTCTCTGGTGTATGCAGCACTTGCCTTAAATAATACAGGTTTTATACAGGAAATTCATTTACTAATAGTTTTAGATTTATTTCCTATGACAGTACATGCAAGAGTATTACTGACCTGCCTCGCAATGCAACCTCTCCAGGTGACTGCCATGGGCCTCCTGATTTGCTCGATTGCAGCTGGGAAGGGCATAAGAGGAATATGTAGCCATACCTATCCATGATATACATGAGCTGGAAATTATTACACACATAGTGGGGTGATATTACACACAGCTGGGACATCCCCTGCCATTCTAGCCTCTTGGATCCACTGCTCTAACAGGTCCCCCTTCCATCACTTCAGGTCAGCATAGTGATGCCTGACCTGCTCACTAGTTTGGGGTATGCCACTGGCACTAGGGAGGTCACGGGCAAGATGGTCCCAGGCATCCACCTTATAGTGGGAGCCCTGGTATTGGCCCTGCAGCAGTCTCTGCTCATGGTCTTTGACAAGGAGTCCTGCCATGACTCTGGACTCCTGGATGCACCAGCACTGTGCCTAAAAGTGCGCACCCTCTCCCCTTCCTGACATGGTGCCTGCAAGGGAAGCTACAAACAGTTATGAGATGTATTCTCGCCTCTTGGGTTTAAGTAGGGTTGGTTTCCTGCACTTATTTGTGATTGGCCGGTTTTGAGAAGGCAAAGCTATGGGCAAACCTGCTTACCTAATGTTGGCATTGTTTAAAGGGATATAACACTGGGCACATTGAGTTAGCTGGCCTACATATTGCTTACACCTCCTAAGCTGGCCTGTGCAATGCTTAGCATTTCTTACATTTGACTTTGCATTATATGTTCTTTTTGGCATTGGTTTATTATTCATTATATCTTACATGTATGCCTGGTATCCATGATTCATGTGTACGTACACTCTATGGGGTCCTTGTGTTTTATTGGGGGCTTCAACACTCTATTACAATTATACCTGACTTCTGGGCTTACTGCTGTCCTACAGTACACATATTTATGTTATGTTGTGAGTTGTGGAACATATGTCTGTATACTGATTCCTTTCACATGTTCAGTTTGATTTTACTGTAGTGAAGACTTGTTTGCTGATACCTCATTCTTCTGTACTGTTGTGATGGCTTGGTGGTCAACTACTGTGACTATAGTGTACAGGGTCCTGGATTCAAGACCTGCAAGCCTGTTTACTCTGTTGCTGGGAAGAACAAGGGCCGTTGGATACAGAGTGATTAAGGCACTTTTGAGCAGTTGTAAGTGGTATTGTGCAAGGGTAAGCACTGCAAACCTCTGGTTAATGATGCTTACAGAGAGTTAGCTTCTAAATTGCTTAACTTGTGTGTGCATTGCTTACCCCCACACAAACGGGCTTAAACACGCTTACTACTGCTTACATATGCTTACTATGGGTCTATATTAGAACAGTGAAATTTCACAATTTCAAATGTTCTAACATCTACCCCTATTCAGCGAACGCTGACAACATCGAACATTCAGAACAGCAATTTTTTTCCTAGGGAAACAATTTGCTGTTCTGAAACACATACACACAACACAAGCACTCCAAACAAACAGCAATCCACACACATACACCCAAAACCTTACAGCTAACCCTACACTAAACTGTACCAACACCACTAACTATCCACTTACCTTATCCCAAACCCTAACCCTAAGGTCCATCACTATCGCGCACTCACCTCACCCGTGCCCTGTCTCTAACTCACCTAACCTGCCCTAACCCTCACGTCCACACAATTGCACACATATCTCCCTTGTGCCCTAACTCATTTAACCCATGCCCAATTGCACACTTACCTGAACTCAACCCGTAACTTTCCACCACAGCGCTGAAAATA
>NC_056737.1:170849327-170944327 GCF_019279795.1 Protopterus annectens | reverse complement strand
TAGGATACACCATTCTAAGGCCACATTCTCCAAATACAATACACCTGGCCATACAGTATAAGGCATAGTGATGTGCTGACGGTCTACCTTTGAAACACTGAAGTGTAACTTGTTGAAAGGCAGTTGTGCATAAGTACATTTTCAAGTTTGCGGATGTTTGAAATAAAATGCATCGAATGTGCAATGAGTGAATGCACATTGACATTCGCTCATTGTAGATTCTGCATTTTGGATGCAGAGTGCACTATAGTGGGGATCGGAAAATGGATCCCTTCCCCACTGTAGTGTAACCTTGATGTTAGAATATTAAAGTAGGGGGTTGTAGGCGTGCAGGGGGACTTGCTCCCCTGCATTACAGTGTGTGTTCAACATTTGAGTTCAAAACTCAGCGAATCTGCTGTTTGATTTGCTGAGTTTCGAACATTAGAGATGTTCGACAATTCGGATTCAGCTTTTCAGTTCACCCTACTGGCTGTTCATAAAGCTGATTTTCAATGTTTCAAAGGTAAACCATTGCTGACATGAGGAGAGCCATGACAAACCATCATCCTACTATCCCTGTGGCATGTGCAATAAATACATATCCCTGTAGTAGCACTGATGAGATAGACAAGAGGTTGTACTGCAGTCCTGGTCAATGTGTGATTGTGGGTATGTCAGAGTATTATCATGGGTTTCAGTGAGTAAAATATCCAATGTGGTGTGTGGGTGCTGGGTATACTGTCTTTACACCATGGTACCCCAAGTACATGTCCCAAGGTCCACTGTATGAGGACCACTGTCACCATCAACCATACAGGTAACTGAATACACTATCCAGCCCAATAATACATGTGCTGTGTGCGAATTATCTGTAACAGAATGGACTCACTGACAAGGTAGTTAGCACTGATAAACCCAGGTCTCTCAAATGTGTCTATGACTGTTATGTGTTTGTCAATGTGTATATGACAGTATGTCATACTATGTATTGTTAATTAACACCCAGTACATCCCCCATTACTATACTGTACAAGGCCTGGTGATTTTCCTCACATAACAAGAGACTCGGGACACAGCTCATCCTAAAAGCTGTGTGGTGTGTGCAATTAAGGCCAAAAACATTAGTAGCAATAAGTACCTAGGTAGGGGTTCTACTCTCAGTGTTTCCAAGTAAGTGTGTGTGTGTATGTGAAGGGATCTACTTCAGTTTTCAGAAAATACAAGTCCCTGGAGGTCACCTGTCTGAGAACTGACTGGCAAATGCTAACATTTCAAAGGAATCATCTTGTGGAAATTCATTCCATCAAAACTAGTAGTAGATGTGTAAATGCCCTCTTCCCCACTGTATAGCTGTATAGCGATACTAGAGTTGGTATATATAGTTGGTTGTTGATGTTGTGGACACAGCCACCCTCATTGGGGATATTGTTGTGTGTATCCCCCTGCTTAGTCTGCTGTAATACTGTACAGTTTATGTTAACAGGTTAAGTAGTTGTCACTCACACTATGTGCGTGTCTACACCACCCCACACCCTCCAAAGTGTAGGGCTTTGCCACCCACACCAGCACACCTATATTTACCAATGCCAGGATTGCATTACATTGAGGAAGGGGACATATACCCTGCCAGTACCATTGTCAGTGACATTAAAGAAGCAGCCTGATTATTTACTGATGTGACGTTTTGCCTATTTTGTCTTGGTGGAATTACATAGGCTAAAATGGGTTCACTGCCAAATTAAGTACATCCATGTGTACAGTATTCTCTGTGTATTGCATCAACACCAAAGCCTCTGTGTGTGTGTGTGTGTATTATACACAAACATGTGGTGTGTGCCACCCAGTACACTTACCATTGTCCACTGTAGAAGAGCTGCTGACATCAGCCACATGCACTCACCTGTATACACCCCTCTAACCTATCAGCCATGTGGCACATGCAGTAACTGTTATACAGACCTGTTTTTGTGTTCAGCTGTACCCAGGCTATGACACAGTCAATGTGTCACCACAGTGTCATACCGCTTGTAGGAAACAACAGCAGACCAACATCCTGCTGACACATAGACACCTACAATACAAACTGAATACATTATGGAGACCACTATCAGTCAGTGTTAATAACAGCTATAATGCATCATGGCTGGACAGCTACACGTCCTGACATGTAAGCAATAAACTTTCCAGGTGAAAACATGTTACACAGCATTACATTGTTAGACCTTAGTACATTCACCCTGTGCATCAGATCCATATTAGCCTGTCCCTGCGTCGATGGTATGGATGACAAGGATGTGGCACAGATATCATTATATGCACAGGGTGTGTTGTGGGTTTGCCAGAGACCTAGGTTGAGCCATTTGGTTGACATCATGTGTGTGTTAGGGGGCTTCATTATTAATTGGACTGTGCAGATGTGGTGTGTGTAGATATGGAGGTGCCCTAGCTGTGTTGGTGATGTGTGTGAGTGCGTGTGTGTGCGTGTGTGTGTGTGTGTGTGTGTGTGTGTGTGTGTGTGTGTGTGTGTATGTATGCACACAGTTTGACCATGTGGCTGCCCTATACAGTGGTTTGATGGACAGCTGCAGACCGTACATGGCAGGGTGTGCAGTTCATGGTCTCCAGCCACAGACATGAGAACTGTGCCTGCCAGTGGTTCCGCAGACAGTATTGGGTACAAGGCCAGATATGGTACTCTCCCCTGATGATGACAAATGTCCACTGGATCCTGATCCCTGTTGGGACTGGCCAGGACCACGTGGATGTGGCCTGCTGTGTTGTGACATGGATAGCACCCCCCTGCAGTAATGGTGCTGGTACTGCCACTATGGGAGTGGCTCTGACTTGTTGCACATCCACGTAGACCTCCACCTGTTGTCTTGCTGACCTACGTCCATAAGGCTGTCACTCTACTCCCCCACCATATGCTCTAACACAGACATTGCACGGTCGAGGATTCCCACCATCTCACCCAACCATCTATCCAGGACCTCTGCAAAATAACGGTGGGCACCTGTGAGATCACGGATGTTGTCATTAACAGCAGAATGAGTAGCCCTCTGGAGCCTCAGACCCTGTCTGGTATAATGTTCCATATGTGCCTGTGCCTCCATGATGGCCTGAAACATGCATCTGGTGACAACTGTTGTGGCACTTCTGCCAGGGGCATGATGGCCAGCAGCCCTCCTATAAGCATCTCTGTACATATGCCTGTGTGGTACCTCGCTGGTCATCCGGCTATGGCTGCTGTGTACAGACCCACTTGCCATAGTCACCAGACTGTCCTGTCCCATGCTACCACCCTCCAATTGTCCCTCATCTATGCCAACTGGTGATGGGGTATGCATAAGCAATGTGACTGTGTGCGGGGATGGGGTGGATAACAGTGGGATGTCAACCGATGGCACAGCTTCAGCCCCTGACAACCCCACCTGTGCCTCACCATACCTATCATCATTGTCAGAGTCTGCATGGACACTAACATCAGTTTGCCTACAGGAGGGACCCTGACCCACCTCGCCACCTGTGAGGGGAAAACAGAAAACGTACTTTAAAACCTGTATGTCATTGCTTACCTCTACACACATGGGTGCACACACACACACACACACACACACACACACACACACACACACACACACACACACACACACACTTACAGGTGAGGTGGCACAAACATATTACACAGACCTCTCATTACCCAACTGTCAACATGCATGACATATGGCACTCAACAGCATGCACTGCAGCTATACTCAATCCCTGTTACCAACATAATACAGCTCTGTGATGCATGAGTTGCATTAGTAGGTGATGCCCTTTCCCCTGGAACACACTGCACCCATGTACACAGTATTGCTGTGCACCTATTCAGCACCCTGCCATGTACTGTGCACCATACCTCACAAGTGTACACACCATTGCTGAATGTGTATATGTGTGTTAGTTATGTTTGCTCTGTCACTCACAGTCCCTATGTGTTTGTTTGATACATCCCTGGGTTGATATGATGACAGATGTCAATAGCGAATGCCTGATGTCTGATTTGCAGATCTCATCATCAGCAGTACATATATGAGCAATAAAATCTAATTATACTGACAACCTTCAAAGCTTACTGTGACTATAAGGAGTGTACACACCCTTATTGACATGCCACCCTCTTCCCTGATATGCAATAGGGCCACAATACTGAATATGTTAACATTACACACACCTGATATGTGACATATGACCTGTGCAATCAAATGTAGTATCAAACAAATGCGTTAGTTATGCAGATGTTGATTGTGATACATACAATATGTGGGTTGCATAACTGTGCACGCCCTTAACACGATGGTTTGCTGCAGCACCTGTTAAGTGAACTACAGCAGTCAATATTTCTGGAAGGGATATACTAGCATGGCCCATCTTCACTTGCCATTATTTGGTCACTCCATCCTACAAATGTCCCCCAACTCTGCCAGATTGCAAGGTCAGCTCATGAGCACAGACCTTGGAGGTCACACAGTGCCTTCACTATTGCTGTGGAGTCAGGGTTATGACTGGCACAATGCATGACCTTGATTGTGTACAGATACAGCCATTCTTAGCAAGCTTTGGATGCATGCTTCAGTTCACTGTTGTGTTTCAGGATAACACCCTTCCCCATCCTCAGCCTTTTTGCAGATGCTTGACAACTATGGGCCACACATGAGTGTCATTTTGCAGTATCCCAAATTCAGAAAACCATGTCTGCCAACCTATTTCCTGCTAATGAACAGCAAACCTAAAGGTGTACACTGGCACAAGCAAGGTACAGATGGGGATGGTGGGTGTGAGGTGGAGTGAAGTGTTGCTTGTGCAGCACATGTATCTTTATTAATACTGTCTGTAGGTTTCAGCCTTGGTCTCAGTACACCACTACACATTGCAACACATGCCTCTGGGAGACTTAATGTTATGCATATGCTACCTGTAGAGAGCCCTGGATGATGTCTCCTGTGGAACAACTCTTCCATCTGATTACCCTAACCCATAGGCCACACTTATGCAGAGTCCAGGTAATTGTCAACACAGGTACTGCACAAGCAGTACTTGCTAGACATTCATGCAAGTCCCTCATTGTTGCTGCATGTTTCTGGGCAGTCTCCCTCACCAGTTTGCAACATGTGTTGCCATCTGCCTTGGATGGGCATCTGTTTATTTTCTACATTAATGGTGTCCCATACTTCATCGTCACAGACATGCTTGTCTTCACTGTTTACCATGGTACATGCAATGGCAAGGTAAGGCTATGTCTCCCACACCTGAGTGCTACCTTTTGGATATGGAATCCATTCCATGGTTTGTAAGATGTGTGCAAGCCACGTCTGCCTCTGTTGCAGGTGAGTGGGCAAATGTCATTGACATACTTCTTGGACACCAGACCATTACTTGGTGTGACATTGAGGACCCGTACTTGATGGAAGGTGTGTACTCTAGATGAGTGAATGCTGCAGTACCTGAAAAGCTGCTTCCACAATATGTTATTTGGAGTGTGTGCACACATATGCTTCCAGTGTTTGTCAAGGTATGTATTCCCCATATTTGCTGTCCTAACATAGAATTCCATATTACACATTCTTTGCTCATGTTAGGATCACATTGCAGGTTATAAAAGCTGTGGAATGTGGTATTGTGATATGCCATTGTGCAGATCTGTAACAGTTGCCATTGTATGACTTGTATATACACTGTTGTATGCACTGTATAAGGGTAATATTTCAGACATGTCCCTACTGTAGGCCATTTGTCCCACCATCATGTTTATCTCTGTCCACACATCTTGCACTGACAGGTTGTTAGTTACACTGCAGGACTCTTACATACCCTTCAGATATGCCACCATGGTGACCAATGTGATGCAGTGCAGTTAACAGCAACAATAAATGAACATGTACAGCATTCATTATGGGTAGGTGTGATAAATGTGTGCATGGTAAATATCATAGCCATAACATGCCGGTATATTGGCAAACTTGAACAAAAGACCTCCATACTCACCAGCTACAGGCTGCTGCCCCAGCGGTATATCAGAGGGACCTACATAGTTGTATGAGAAATGTGATGTCAGTAACCACACCTGTGGCATTGGTACAGGGTGGGAGCAGTATTTCAGTACATCAGCAGTACAAACCCACAATACTACAAATTATGCACATCTCTTCATTACTACACTGCAGTGACAGACTATGTTATCTAACATACACATGAAGATACCTTGCAGATGAAGATGGATAAGCAGCAGTGGTCTACTAATGTGCCCTGGGGCCTTACCTGCATGCTCATCGTCCATTGTGTGGGTAGCACTCACCTCCACAATGCTATCTTCAGGTTCTTGACTTGGCAGGTGGGCAGGTGCCCCAAGGCTGGCGAGGAGCTCCTCAACATGTGTCAGTGGGGGCTGAATGGCATGACCCCCACCTGTGGCTAACTGGTCCCTCCTAACTTCAGCAGCATGCAGGCTGACATCATTTACCCTGTGGACAAGCTCATTCCACAGGGCAGTCCTCTCCTGCAGATCATGGGCCGTACACCCAAAGAGGGTCCATGGTGGTGAGTATGTCATTCTCCTGTGGAGTGAACGCAGGGAGTCACTCTCTTGACATGGTACCTGGAAGACATAAACAGGAAAAAAGGTCTGAGGACCTCATACTGCAAGGATATAATAGTTGTTAATTGACACCCCCCCCCCGCCATATCTGCAAAAATAATCTGAACACACACATCAATGGGAATGTTTACCAGAAACCTACTGTTGGGACATATATCCTATTGTGCAACAAATATTGAAATGTGTTTCTATTCATGTTCCATGTTGAAACACTATCACTGGTGGCATGTTGCTAACAATGTAACCTGCATGCCATTGTAATGGCCACTGTGGTTCCATATATGTATGTGTTCTGTTTGGTATGGAACTGTGCCAAATCTGGTGTTTTGGGTTAATGGAAATATGTATGCATGCTGTTATAACTAATCCTGGATTGTGTTGACTATTACTACCCACATATGTTCTAAAACTACAACACAATAGCATGTTTGGGAAAGCTGTTCCCAGCAGAACCACCTCTCCCACCTTGTCTGGCTGTGGCACCAGGCCACAGCACATCTGGGACCCAACCTGGGACCTTGTCATCTGCTGGTCCTGCACTACCTTCTAGTGGAACCACCTCAGCAGATTAGGAGGTCCTAGGGTGGGTCACAGATGTGCTGGAGCCCGGTGCCATGGCCAGATGAGGTGGGAGGGGTGGGTCTGCTGGGACCAGCCTTCCCAAACGTGCTATGGTGTTGCAGTTTTAAAACATATGTGGGTTAGAATTTGTCAACATAATCCAGGATTAGTTATAACAGCATGCATAGATATTCCCATTAACCCAAAACACCAGATTTGGAACAGTTGCATAGCAAACATAACACATGCATATATGGAACCACAGTGACCATTACAATGGCATACAGGTTACATTGATAGCAACAGGTCACCAATAATAGTATTTCAACATGTAACATTAATTGAAACACATCTCAATATTTATTGAACAATAGGACATATGTCCCAACAGTAGGTTTGGTTTAAACATACCCAGTGATTTGTGTATTTAGATTACTGTTGCAGATATGGTGGGGGGATAGAGAGATGTCAATTAACAACTTATATATCCTTGTAGTTCTCACAACTTTAATGATCATTGCTCTAATCATTAAGGTACAGGTATTATTACACTACCCTATGGTCTTGGTTTGGCCAGTGGTATGTTTGTAAACAAGTGTATACTTCAACTGTCTTATAGGTAAATTCTACATCTCTTACCTGGTATACCTGTGGAGGAAATGTTTGTTAACACTACCTGACTGTTTCTACACATATTCCTAGATTCCAAGTTAATATTATGCACATACCTCTCAATCTCTTATTGCACACACTCTGGTCAAAGCTTGGCAACCTGGGGTTACAACTAGGGGCATATTTTAAATATTGCTCTCATAAACTTGGAGGGCTGATAGAGTGACAGGATTTGTTTTCATATACATTTTCTGAAGGTTTTGAGGTCTGAAAAACAAATGTATGTCATTATTTGCTGACTACAAATCTGAGATCATCCCACTGATTTGCCATGTGGACAGGGGAACAGGCAGAACATATGAGCCAATTATCTGGACATTCTGAAAGGATGTGTACAGTTCAGAGGTATGACTATGAATACAGCTTACTACCACTCCCGGGATTCAAACCATGGCTGAGTCTGATAAAAAATACCGCAATTTAAGTGTCAGTAGAGTGTGCTGTTCAAATATTGCTGTCTATCTCTTCAGTGTTTTTTGTCTAAGTTTCTCGTGGTTGTACAGTCTGATCTTGTAATTACAACAGTCTCATACAGACATTCCTAGACATATTTTTATGTAGTACAGTGTGAGAAACAGTGGTTGACACAACAGTACTATTCTGATATCAGATGTTACTGAATGCTACTTGTCAGCCATACAATACCAGAGTAAAAACTACCAGTCTAGGATTTCAATCTTTATTGGCAGGCACAGTTTCCTTATCTGACAGACCTGTGGAGGGAACATTTGTTAACACTACCTGACTGTTTCCACACATATTCACAGATTCTGAGTTAATATTATGCACATACCTCTCCATATGTTAATGCACACACTCTGGTCATAGCTTGACAGCTTGACAACATGGATGTAGAAATAGGGACATATTTTGAATATTGCTCTCATAAACTTGGAGAGCTGCTAGAGTGACAGGTTTATTTTCATATACATTTTCTGAAGGTTTTGATGTCTGAAAATCAGATGTATGTCATTATTTGCTGACTAAAATTCTGAGCTCATCCCACTGATTTGCCAGGGGGACATGGTAACAGGCAGAAAATATAAACCATTTATCTGGACATTCTGAACATATGTGTACAGTTGAGAGGTATGATTATGCATACAGCTTACTACCACTCCCAGGATTCAAACCATGGCTGTGTCTGATAAAAATACAATTTAAGTTTCAGCAGACTGTGCTGTTTGTATATTGCTGTCTATCTCTTTAGTGTTTTCTGCCTAAGTCTCTCTCAGTTGTACAATCTGACCTTGTAATTGTCTTATACAGACATCCTAGACATTTTTATTGTGTAGCACAGTGTGGGTAACAGTGGTTAATATATTGCTATTCAGAGAATGCAACACTAAAAATGCCATACAATACCAGAGTAAACATGACCAGTCCAGGATTTAGAGCTTTATTGCCAGGCAGTTACAGTTTTAATATATATGGGACTATTACTGTCATGTTGTCTGGTTTATTCAGTACAACCCATACACAAAACTGCTTTTATACTGACAGCTGATTTTCTACTACTTTTATATTTATTTAGTATGACTACTACAAGCAGGATTGTTACTCACCAGCCCCGCGATGCAAACTTTGCAGCCTACTCGCATGGGCTTCCTGATTCATAGCCCACTCAGCTGCAGCTATATGGGAAATTAGAGAAATATTTAGCCATACCTATCCATCATATACACAGGCTGGACATTATTAAACAGTTACTGGTATGAGTACTTACACACTGCTGGAACATCACCCCTCTGCCTAGATCCTTGGACCCACTGGTCCAAGAGCTCATTCTTCCACAGTTTCTAGTCAGCATAGTGGTGCCTGACCTACTCACCTGTCTGAAGGATATCAATGGCACTGTTGAGCTAATGGGCGAGACGGTCACATGCTTCCACTTTATATTGGGATCCTTAGTACTGGTCCTGCAACAGTCTCTCATCATGTTTTTTTACCAGGAGTCCTACCATGACATTGGACTCCTGGATGCCCCAGAGCTGCACACAGAAGCACATTCCCTCTCTGACTCCAGCCATTCTGCCTACAGTGGGAAGCTGCAACCAGTTATGTGCTGTATTCCCACCTGTGGGGTTTAAACACGGCTGATTTCTCACCCTTTGCCATAATTCGATAGTTTTGAATATGCTGAGCTAAGCTAAGCTATGGGCAAACCTGCTTGGGTAAGGTTGGCATTGCTTAAAGGGGCAGGTTCAGCACTGCTTACCAATGGGAAAATCCATTTAGCAGGGCTACTCATTGCTTAGCAGTCATATTTACACAATGCTTACACCTGGTAAGCAGAGCTGTGCAATGCTTACCATTGCTTATTTTTCATTTTAAAGACTACCTGCTGTATGGCATTCATTGCATATTATAAATTTGTTTACTGTCCCAGACATCCCCCAATGTGCTTTCATTACATTTATTCATGTGTGACTATACTGCATGGGGCACTTGTGTTTATATGGAGATTTCACAACTTTACTAAACTGACACCTCACATCTGGACCTAATGCAGTACTCAGGTAACCAAATATATGTTATTTAGTAGGTAATACCAGAAAATTTGATTATGCACTGCTGTCACATTTAAAATATGAATTGATTATAGTGGGGGATTGAACCAGGAATGGCTGTTCACAATGCATATGCTCTAACCACTACACTACTGTTTATTTTGGATGTCTCTTGCTATTTAACTTCTTGTGTTGTTTAAGATGGACTAAGCATAGCTAAGCAATGGGCACACCCACTGCAGCTTCGCTTAAACTTTATCTCATTTATAAAAAAAAAAGTTTTGTTGTGTTATTTTAGCTATACCCTTCAGAATGTCCCTGCTAATGCTAAACCCTGCACTTATATCAGCTTTCTGCTTCATGGTGGGCATACCTCTCAACAAATGATGAAGAGACAAATAGGGACAGATTTTAAATATTGCTCTTACAAACTTAAAAAGTTGATATAATAGATTTCGCATTAACATGAATTTTCTGAAGGATGTGGAGTTTTAAACTCAAATGTTTGTCATTATTTAATGACTTAAATCCTCAACTATTTGCCAGGAAAGTACAGATTTTAGGAGGAATACACCAAAAATATGAGCCAAATATCTGGACATTATGTGAAAATCTGTACAGTTGAGAGGTATGTGGGACATTTGTCCCTTTTGCCTTTGACCACTTTTGTTTTCCTGATGGGTTGGGGGAGTTATGAGCGTTCTCACTCATTTTAATTCCAGAAAGGCAATTCTGGAGTGCAGGAGCATGTGTATTATGAGAGCTCTGCTCTCAGACACACCCTATGCACTCGTACACAGCTTGGTGTCCGTTTAAGAGCACAGGCAGTGCGCCTTCATGAATATGCAAGGTGCGCTGCCGTGCTGTACAGGAACAGTCCCTGCCATGCAGGATTAACTTATTTCTGCACAGCTGCTTGCTGAATCCAAGAGTCTGATTAACCCCAAATAAAGTTCAGCTGTCCTAATAGGATTTTCCTGACATTTACTCAGTTACTTGCTACAGCAAAAGCCATGGTTCACAGACAGCTTACAAAGCATCAAAGGATCTCATTGTTGAAATGTATCAGTCAGCAGAAGGGTACAAAAAATTTCCACAGCATTGATATACAATGGAACACAGTGAAGACAGTTATCAAAAAGTGGAGAAAATATGGGATAACAGTGATGTTGCAAAGAACTGAATGTCCCTCCAAAATTGATGAAAAGACAAGACAAAAACTGGTCAGGAAGGCTACCAAGAATCCTACAGCAACACTGAAGGAGCTGCAGGAATTTCTGGCAAGTATTGGTTGTGTACTACATGTAACAACAATCTCCTATATTCTCCATATGTCTGGACTGTGGGGAAGGGTTGCAAGATAGAAGCCTTTTCTTACACAGAAAAACATCCAGGCCCAGCTAAAATTTGCAAAACAATACATCAAGTCTCCCAAAAGCATGTGGGAAAATATGTTATGGTCTGATGAGACCAAGGCTGAATTTTTTGGCCACAATTCCAAAAGGTACGTTTGGTGCAAAAACAATACTTCACATCACCAAAAGAACACCATCCCCATGGTGAAGCATGGTGGTGGCAGTATGATGCTTTGGGGTTGTTTTTCTTCAGCTGGAACTGGGGATTCCATCAAGGTGGAAGGAATTATGACTGAATGCTGTAATTAAATCAAAAGGTTCTTCAACAACGCATTAGTATAAGGGTGTGCACACACAACAAATTATTAGTTTAAGGGTGTGCATACTTATGCAACCAGCGCATTGTACGTTTTTTATTTTTTATATTTTTCCTGTAACATAGTTGTTTGTTTTTCAATTGAATTGTGCAAGTTATAGGTCACATTAAAGGTGGGAAAATTTTTGAAATTATTTATTGTGGTCTCATTTTTTTTATATCACAAAAACCTGGCAGTTTAACAAGGGGTTGTAAATATTTTATATCAACTGTATGTGTATATGTATATATATATATATATATATATATATATATATATATATATATATATATATATATATATACATAGATAGATTGATAGATGATGTATGTCTATATCTGTGTAACCTTTTAATATCCACTGTATATATATATATATATATATATATATATATATATATATAAATATATATATAGATATATATATATATTTATATATATATAATATAAATATATATATATATACACACACACACACACACACACACACACACACACACACACACACACACGTGAGTGTATGTGAGCTGCACCCATGGTATCATAATATATGTTTGAGTGCTGACCATGTCCTACTGTTAATGATTGTTTGAACTGTGACAATTAATTGCATTTGTTGGGTTGTTATATTCTTGGTGGTTTATATGGCTGAACAAAGCTCCTTATCCCTTTTTGTTAATAATTTAATGGAAGATAAAAATGATTTCACTTGTTTTACTGGACAAACATTAATGTTGGGATTTTCTCCTGGGGCTAATGCTTCTAATGACTTTGATTTTTGTTTTAAACAGTTTACTGATAATTCCAGAAAACTATGCCCCACTCTTTGGCATTTAAAACTTTTAAAGCATATAACAGTGCAGGCATAGCACCTAGAGGCTTAAGAGTGTTTGTTGAGCCTGGAGTTGGTCTTGATGATGCTACATTTATGGGTAAATGAAGTGACATACAACAATCAGCTTCCAACATGTTTATTGAACTTTTTATTGGGCACTGTGAGCAGCAACTTGCAGTGATCAATGCTAAACTGGATCTTGATCTTGAGAAGGTCCAAACATTTTCTAGCAATAAAGAATATTCAGACTGGTATGCTAAATTTTCAAAAGACATTATTGACTATGAGGCTGAATTATAAGCATGGAGGATAAAGAAGTTCAACCGTGATAAAGGTGACTATCAGTGGAACATTTCTTATACACGGAAAGCTGCCAAAAGGGCAGTTCATTTTGCTCAGGGTGACCAGAGAAATGTGAGTTCAAGGTGAAAGAGGGGCTGGTCTATATTTAAGAATGCTTCCAAAACTGCTTATGTGGACTGTAGAGCTTCTGAAATATATTATGCTTCAAATACAGATACCGAGTCTGAATTGTGTGATAATGGTGAAGTCAATTCCCCTAATAATAAAAGAACACAGGTTGATGTCCCTTTAGAAGAGGTGGACTTAAGCATAAAAACAAACATCAAAGGAGCATTCCGAACATTTTCTGGGATGTGAATGCTGATTCTGTTAGTAATTTGGTTGTGAGTCTTTCTCCAATAAACTTTACTGATTCTGAAATCAATGTACTTAAAGGCCTTGATTTTATTTCTTCCTTTTTTAATTTCTGAATTTGATACAGCATCTGATGTCAAACAATTTTGCCATTTATTAAATTTAAAATATTATTACAGCCACAGTGAAAGCAGTAGTAATACCTCATTTAAATAAAAAAAAATATATTTTTTAGCCTCCCTATCATCTGATTGTTAAGGTGTTGGAACAGCAGGTTATGCGTGATTTACATGTTAATAGAAATGTAATTTTTTACCGGGGTGAAAGACTGGCACTTGATGCTTTGGCAAAAATGTATAATACTGTTGTGGTTTCTTCGATAAGGGAGGCACTAAAGCTTTGTGGGACTCTTGTGATTATGATAGAGAAGCTTATAGACAACTTGCTGATAGTACTTCATATTGTAAATTGAGTATAGATCCAATGGCTGATTTAAAAAAAAAATACATTTACTATTATCTGTTTCATACTAAAGAGGAAGGTTTGATTTCTGATGATTTATTACAACAGCTTATAGTAGAGGACCCAAGACCATAGTCTTTTTATATTCTTCCTAAGATGCACATGGCTTTCTCGAATCCACCTGGCTGACTAATAGTTTCTAGCCCAGGTTCTTTAATGGAGCCACTTTCTGTGTATCTGGAAGACCAAATAAAACCACTTCTGAATCTGGTGAGGGCCAGTACTAAGGACACCACAGAGTTTTTGAAGCTCATGGATGATCTTCAGATTTCTTTTGTATAAAATCTTTTTATTTACTTTTTTTTGTGAAAACAGATACAGTAAAATGTAACAATATTAATATACAGGTAGTAATATGACCAGAGAATACATTGCTGAATAATAAAACATAAATGCAAAACAGTAAGAACTATTTACACATATGACAAAATTCCATCATTGATTATATATACCAACTTCAAGCTAGAATATGTTCAAAAAGGGATTTCCAAAATTCTGTAAAGTGAGTGTGGGATTTCTCAGTGTAGGTTTAATATTTGTGAGCTAGTAGGTGTTTGGTAGTTAATTGTTTGAAACCCTCCCATGTGAGCGATGCTCTATCCTTCCAATGTAATGTAATATAGTATTTAAGTAAAGGAACTAGTGTTATTAATATTCATGTTCGTAGTTTAGTCGGCATTATGAAGTATCATGAGCTGTGTATATTTAAGTTTTTTAAGGGGAATAAGTTTGGAGGTAAGCTGGATTCCTTGAGTTATTTGTTTGTTATTGAAGTATCAATTTCCTTCCAGTAACTAGAATAAATAACTTCTTTTTTGCATTTTGATTGATAGAATAACTTTGTTGGAGTTAGATAGCATTTTTTTTTTGTTTGAGGATAGGAGGTTTCATATGGTTTTACAGGTTTAAATATCATTTGCATTGACATCAGGATTGTGTATGATGTATTGGCTGAGGTCTCAAATTTGCCTTAAAATGATTGTACAGCTTTTAGATAGCTTTGTGTTCTCATTTCAGTGATAGTATTGTTCTTGAAGGGAAATATATCATTGATGGTTAGTTTCTTGAGGAGGGGATAATTGTTTAGGTTGATCATATTGTTATTCATTTTGCGATTGAGGTTAAGGTGGATAGGTTGTAGGGAAGTGAATGCATACTATATGTTTAATGATTTGTAAATCCTTTGTATGATAGTGATTTTATGTTTACTGACTGGTTGTATTTTAAGATTTTTTTAATTTTCATTGTAAAGGAAAGGGAGGGCTCTGGGGTTTATGGATAGTGTTTTGATATAGTTGTGTAATAATTTGACCGAGGTTGGAGACCATTGTTGTGGTGAAAGGGTGTGGTCAGCTATTGTTATTAGTCTTTTACAGTTTATGATATCATAGTAGAGTAAGTCCGGCAGCCCTAGCCCTCCATAGTCTTTATGGTATGTTAATTTATTATAAGTGATTCTGACTTATCTGGGCATCTAAATAAATTTGGAAATTGTGGAGTGAATGGTTTTGAAAAGTTTTAGGTTGATAATGGTATTGGAGGCATTAAATATATATATAAATCTGGGTAGAAGATTCATTTTGATTGTGGCTATTTTAGCCAGGAATGGAAGTTGAAGTTTTGTCCATCTGCCCATATCATGTTGTATGTTTGACCAGAGATTAATAATGTTATCTGTATATGATTGTTTAGGATCTTGGTGGAAGGATATTCCTAGATATTTTAATGAATGATTAGTTTTAATACCAGCTGCTAAGGAATATGTGGGAAACTGACAGAGGGGGTTAATAGGGAAGATATTTGTTTTATTTAGGTTTAGTTTATAATTCAAGAAAGTTAAAAAGGTGTCTATAGCAGATAGTAGCTTTTGGAGGTCTGAATTAAGTAGTGAGTAGTAAAGATTTAGATACTCAGCAAAAGCTGCTACGGTAATTTTAGTGTTAATGATATTGGGGCTATGGTGGAAAGTTTTCTGAGAAAAGAGGAGAAAAAGAGGTTCAATGTATAAATTAGAAAGATAGGGGGACATAGGACATCTTTGTCTAGCATCATTCTCACTGTCAATTTGAGAAGACAGGTGTTTATTTATGTGTAGGTAAGTATGAGCCTTGGAGTAAAGTGTTTTGATAGTTTGTATGTAGTTATTGGGTATGTTAAAGAGAGGCAAGATATTGAGCAAAAGGTTTACATTGAGTCTATCAAATGCTTTTGAGGCATCAATAGCTAAGGTGTAGATTAGAGTACGTGCATGGGTAGAAAGATTGATTATGGTGTCCAGTGTAAGGGTATGATCAAAGGTTTGTTTGTGTATTATGAAACCTGATTGTTCAGGGGAAATTTCTGTTTGCTAGTATTGATGCAAATATTTTCATATCAAAATTTATTAGGGCTATAGGTCTATAGTTCAGTGAGTTTTTGAGGTCAGAGCTTTGTTTAGGCATGAGAATCATTTTGGATTCATTTAGATGTATATCACTTACACCATTGGAAGTAATGTGATTGAATAGATGGAGAAGAAAGATAGACGATTTTTGTGGGAAAGCTTTGCAGAATTCAGCCGTAAGACCATCTGGTCATGGTGATTTGTTGGGTTTGAGTTTGTTGATTGTCATAATAATTTCTTGCTGGGAGATCAGGGAGGATAAAAGTTTTTGTTAATCTGGACTGATTTTGGGAAAATTTAATTGGTTTAAGAAGGCATCTAGGTCCTGTTTATTATGAGAGAGGTTTGATGGACTGTAGGCTTTTATATATATATATATATATATATATATATATATATATAGATATATATATAAATATATATATATATATATATATATATATATATGGGTTCATGTTACAAGATCGACAACTGACTATATCGACAACGGGACCTGTGTCACGAAATACACGAAAGTTGAAAGCACCGAAACAGCACATAACCGACAACCACATAACCGACGCTCACACAGCCGACAGCCAGTTAGTCGACAAGCACCTAACTCTGACTCAGCCGACAGCAACCTAACCAACATTTACTACACCCGTATACAAAGCCAGCAAAGTGCACCATATCCGCAACACACCTACAAATTGCACAAAACAAAGTACACCGTCAAACAAAGTAAACCGCTACTCTTAACAGCGCCGCTAAATGTGTAAAGAAATACAACGTGTTGTATAAGTACGCGTTCACATTTTTAGAAGGGTAGCCACAAACAGGACAGCCAGTCAGTCGACAAGGACACAGCAGAGGGAAACATTGCGGAATAACAACATTGCGGGATACCCACCTTACAGTGTACTGTGCATAGGCAACGGAAAGCATCCAACAGATCATAACAATGTTCCAACAAGGAATGAAAGACATTAAATAAGTCCCAACAACATATGTAATAAGTCCCAAACACAGAAATACTCGTGTTGCTACGTACGTGTTGTGCGTAGCACCGACACTAAGCGGTTAAAGCGTAATGGCGCCCATAGGAGATGTTACACCTGGACTGTTAGGCTCCATGTATAACACGATACGTACCCAACAAATGAAGCCAATGTTAGTGGTAGATAACTACCTGTACCACCTGGAACGGACAAGAGCAAGTAGAAGATACTGGGCGTGCAAGTACAAATGCACAGGACACTGCAGGGGTAGAGCAGTCACACTATCCCTGCCTGACGGTGAAAAGCTATTGAAATCCGTCGCCCACACACATGGCGCTGATGCAGGGGAGGTTGAGCGGTATAATGTTTGTAGAGAAGTGAAAGTAAGGGCAAGCATGAGTAGGGATCTCCCGTCCGTAGTGGTTGACGATGCCCTAGCATCGACATCCTTAGCTGCCGTCCACTCTGTACCTGCGAGATCTGCACTGTTGCAACAAGTGCATCGTGTTAGGTACATGCAAGACAGTCACAGTACTGTACGTGAGCTAACACTAACTAACATAAACTTTAGTGATTTCAAATTGAAATCGGGAATGTTCATACATAAATGCATGACAGATAAAGTGAGTGGGACCACAGTGGTTGTGTTCACTACATTGGATAATCTACGTGACCTAAGTAGCTCTACCTTATGGCTCATGGATGGCACATTTTTTAGTAAAGGCGTCACGATACGGCAGTTATATACAGTACATGGTACTCTTAAGCACGGCGATAACATGAGATCAGCGCCCTTGGTGTATGCATTCATGTCCAAGAAATCCCTAAAGGCATACAACTACCTCTGGAACAGCATTTTCTCTGCTAACAACACAAGGTATGGACATGACAGTACAATACATACTATCAGACTTCGAGGTGGCAGCTCTAAAGAGCATACGGACAAACTTCCATGATGTCCGTTCTAAAGGATGTCTTTTCCACTTCGGTCAGAATATCTGGCGCAAGGTCCAATCATTAGGCTTATCCTCCATATATAACAAGTCACAAGATGTGCAATTGGCCGTGAAATCCCTAGTCTCCCTGGCATTCCTACCAGAAGTGAAGGTTAAACCAACCTTTGAAGAACTTAAATGTGGTTTCCCCAGTGAGATGCACGAGTTACTGCAATACTTTGGTGACTGGTATGTGTACGGAAGGAAACGGATATTTAAAACTAGGTTGACATCTGCGTTGTGATTTCCCCCTCTATTCCCAATCACATTCTGGAACGTCTATGAACTGAACGAATTAGGACTACCGCTGCATAGAACCGAGTGGGCGTGGCATCGCCGATTGAAGTGTCTACTTCGTGATCGGGGCACCGATCTGGGTTATCTGCTGAAGATCCTAACCCGTGAACAGGACATGGTCGATGAACTACGGGTACGGATGTCTACGGGATTCCCGTCATCACCTAAACGGAGAAAGCTCATCCAACGCCAGAAGAGGTTTGAGACACTTATTGGACATATGGAGGATTACACTGCTGTCAAGTTTGTTCGGTGTGTGGCTACCCTTCTAAAAATGTGAAGTCCAGCAGCATGCCGTCCGATTGCTTAGCATGTCATGTCAGGGTTAGATTGCTTAGCATGGTGTGTGGCTACCCTTCTAAAAATGTGAAGTCCAGCAGCATGCCGTCCGATTGCTTAGCATGTCATGTCAGAGTTAGATTGCTTAGCATGTCATGTCAGGGTTAGGGTGTTGGACACACTCATACAACGCGTACTTATACGACACGTTGTATTTCTTTACACATTTAGCGGCGCTGTTAAGAGTGGCGGTTTACTTTGCTTGACGGTGTACTTTGTTTTGTGCAATTTGTAGGTGTGTTGCGGATATGGTGCACTTTGCTGGCTTTGTATACGGGTGTAGTAAATGTCGGTTAAGTTGCTGTCGGCTGAGTCAGAGTTAGGTGCTTGTCGACTAACTGGCTGTCGGCTGTGTGAGCGTCGGTTATGTGGTTGTCGGTTATGTGCTGTTTCGGTGCTTTCAACTTTCGTGTATTTCGTGACACAGGTCCCGTTGTCGATATAGTCAGTTGTCGCTGTGTGAGCATCGGTTATGTGGTTGTCGGTTATGTGCTGTTTCGGTGCTTTCAACTTTCGTGTATTTCGTGACACAGGTCCCGTTGTCAATATAGTCAGTTGTCGATCTTGTAACATGAACCCATATATATATATATATATATATATATAAATATATATATATATATATATATATATATATATATATATGGTTCTACCTGACTTCGTCGACAGCGCAGAAGACCGACAGCGGAATTGAGCTCCAGAAGATCAAAAAAGAAGACCGGCCTTGAATCGCGGGTTGCAGAACATCGACAATGCAGAAGACCGACCTGACGGATGACAACACCAACGCCGAGGATGCCGACATGGGAAAGGCTGTGTGAGTATCGGTAGTAATGGACGTTGGTGCGAGGCAGGTAAGTGTGGAGATTGACGGTCTGTGGGGATAGGGTGGGTTAAGTGAGTTAGGGTTAGGGAAGCGATAGGGGTGGGTTAAGTGAGTTAGGGTTAGGGAGGCGATAGGGTGGGTTAAGTGAGTTAGGGTTAGGAGGCGATAGGGGTGGGTTAAGTGAGTTAGGGTTAGGGAGGGGCGGTTAAGTGAGTTAGGGTTAGGGGCGGGTAGGTAAGTGTGCGATAGTGTGGACCTTAGGGTTAGGTAAGGTTTAGTGTGGGCTTGTAAGGATTTTGGTGTGCTTGTGTTGTGTGTGTGGTTTGTGGAATGGGGATGTGTTTTGTTTTCAATTGTTATCTTGGTATGTGCAGTGTATGGGGTTTCGTGTTTGTGTACCGTCGGTTATTTCGTTGTCGTTTATGTGTGGTTTCGTGTTTATGGACTGTCGAATATGTGGTGTCGGTGATGTGGTTGTCGGTGTTGTGTGGTTTCGGCTATGTCAGGTAGAACCATATATATATATAAATATATATATATATATATATATATATATATATATATATAAATATATATATACATATATATATATATATATATAAATATATATCTATATTATATTTCAATATATATCTATATATCAATATATAAATAATAATAAATAATAAATAAATATATATATATATATATATATATATAAATATATATATATATATATATAAATATATATATATATATATATATATATATATATATATATATATATATATATATAAATATATATATATATATATATATATATATATATAGATATATAAATATATATATATATTTATATATATATATATATATATATATATATATATATATATATATATATATAAATATATAAATATATATATATATATATATATATATATACTTTCAAAGATACATATGATATCTTGAGTAGTGTGATAGAGTTTGTTTTGGTAGATAAGTTATGTTATGTTCAGGGAGGGTTTGTTTGTGTTAATAAGCCTCGTCAGGAATTTAGATGGCATGTGAGCCCATTTGGAGTAATTCGCTAAAGTTTTAATTTCTTGGTATGTTAGGTTTTCAGCATTGAGATCATATATCTTTTGTTGGAGTTGTGTTATTTGAGTTTCAGTTTCTTGTTTAACGGATGACTGGAGTTGGGATTCAAGTTTAATAATTTATTTATTTATTATTTATTTTATTTTACATTTGTTGACTGGGCTAGTCTAACTGGATATATGTCCATTTCAGTATAGGTCTGTGGAGTTAAGCTCCATGACACAGATAAAATAACAACAAGCAATATAAAATAACTTTAGTTGTATATACAAGGACATTTCTGGTTAATAAAAGAAATAATTCAAAGAGGACAGAAATCATTACAATGTAAAACGCAGGTTCAAAATAACATGTAGGTACAGTACTTAATGAAAAAAAAATGAGTAAAAGAAAGGAGGCATACATGCTAATTCCACATAAAAGTACAGTACACAATAAAAAAGGAAGTTTAATGTTCAGTAATAGTAACAATGAGTTTTTTTTAACAAATAAGTATCCAGAGGGATGGAAAATAATGAAATACAGAGTGAAAAAGGTAAAAATGGTTAAAAAGGAAGATAGAAGAGTTAATGAAAAGTATAGGGCAGGCAGAGCATATTTGGGTAGAATAGATAACTAGGTGCAGGGGCATAACCAGTGTGTCTTGAGGAAAAGTTTCAATCTGTTTTTGAAGAGTGATATAGAAGAAAGTGAGGCAAGGTCACTGGGTAGGAGATTCCAGAATATTCCCACAGTATTAGAAAAGAGAGAATCTCCAGCCCTGTTAGATTTAGATGTGTTAACTAGAAGTTTCTGAGATGAACGTAAGGACTTCAGATTATTATAGGGGGTGATTATGGTGGGTAGAGTAGGAGTATTAGAAGGTTGATAAAGAGTCTTATGGGCAATGATTAATTGGTTGTATTTGAGCAGATTCTGTAGTTCCATCCATTCTAGCTGCTTTAAATTAAAGCAATGGTGAGTTCTAAATGGGTTACCAGCAGCAAATCTGGATATGTTATTGTAGGAGATTTCCAGTTTATTGAGGTTGTTCTTAGATATATAATTTGATTTTTAAGATTGGCTTCCTCCTGGAGAAGTTTTTTGTTTTATAATATGAAGCTTTACTTATAAAGGTACCTCTAATTATGGATTTAATAGAGGCCCAGTAAATGTCCATAGGTAGGTGACTATAGAGTAAATTGTCTAAAGCTTTGTCCAGGATGGCATGTACTTCTTGTAGAATTTCTTTTTTTCTTAATAGGTTAGAGCTGTTAGTTTGATTGTTATCCCAACCAGTAGTTAGGTTAATCTTAGAATGATCTGATAGGTATCTGATAGGATGGGTTGTGTGTGAAAGGAATTTTTGTATTTAGTAAATATATTGGAAATGAGAAAAAAATCCAGCCTGGACCAAGACTTATGACACATAGAGTAGAAGGTATATTTATTTTTGAGGGAGTTATTGGGCTGGAATATATGGGGGGGGGTGAAATAGGTTAAAGTAATTTTTGAGTTCCTCAAGTGCTGATATGGCATGGGTATTGTATTTGGAATTGGTGTTGGACCCATCAATATCAGGGTCTTGGATTTAGTTCCAGTCTCCTCCCAGTATATAATAATGATTGGGGAAGTCAAGCAGTATTTTATAAATAGACATTATAAATTTGTGTTGATTTACACAAGGCTTAATATCAGAATGGGTTTGTCTAAATAGGCTGGTTTAGTTGTTATATAGCGCTACCTTCCATTCATGTCCGTATCATATTTTATGATTTCACATTGAAAGTCATTTTTAATAATGATTGCTACTCCTGAGCTATTTTGGGATTTGCCAGAGGCATTGATATTCTTAATCCATTTTTTCTTTAGGGAGGGTTTACATTGCTCTAGTAGCATGTGGGTTTTGTGTAGCAGGATTAAATTAGTTTTGGATCTGAATATCAAATGTAGAAGTAGTTTTCTTTTTTTTCCCAGTTGGATCCCTTTGACATTCTGAGAATCAAATGACTACATACCTAGTACTATAACTATGTGTCAGTAAAGGATGAGTGTGATGGGTATAGTTGGTACGGTACATGTAAGAGGTAGGACATTGGCATATAACTCTTCCTGCATCAAACTTGTGCCTATTTATTAAACTACTATGCTGAAAGAGATGGGGGAATTGGATGGAAAAGAGTGATAACAGGAGTTAAATTAAAAATGGTTAGGTGGAAATCTTCTTGTTAATAATGCTTTGATAACTTTTAGCTGCATATTAAAAACATATATAGTACAGATAACAAACAGCATGTCTTCCTATTTTAACTTCTGCTAGTCTTCTAGCTCTCCATAGTTTTTGAATTATGTGGGAAAGTAATGGGGAGTAATATAGTTTGGTGTAGTGAAATAGAATATCTCCCAAAATTGTGTACGTTGAGAGAGTTCTTAGAGTTGGCTAAGGTAGTGTAAAAATTTATATAGCCCTGAGATTTTGTTGATTGGGGTATTAAGCTGTGTTATTAATTACAGAGCTAATACCATTTGTTTAAATAATTGCCACTGGTGCTATTAATGTATGACTAAATGTGTCAGGTTAAATGTTAGTGTTTCCAGGTATATTTCTCATCGCTGGTCTAGAAGCTTCAGGGTAATAAACTCACAGATTTATAGGTTGTTAGTTTTATAACAGAAGTGGTATTACTATATTAATAATATACTGTTGTTAAAGTCTAGTACTGAGAAATCTTTTTCAAAGAGGTGGTTAGTCATAAAACAATAAACAAATCAGAGCATATATAATGCTTATGCACTCTATAGCATTTGCCAAACTTCTAAAGCATTTAACATCACAATTTGTTCCATTAAATATTTTTAACATCATGTATCTGCTAACTAAAGTGAGGGTGTTATTATTATTAGAAACGTCACGTTAACACGTTTAGAATGAATATCTTAGGTATGCTAGTTATTTGGATAGATAGACATGAGAGTAATAGCATACCTATTTTCATTTGGTCTTTTTTAATTCTTTACTTCCCTTTTTCATTGTCCTTTCTTCCTCATCTTCCCTTTTCTTTCTTCTTTCATGAAGCTTGTATTGCATTGCTATGTAAGAGGGAAAGAAAAAAAAAATACAGTGTAGTATTCATAGTTGTTGTCCAAGTCTGATAAAACTTGTATATGAAGTTATTTATAGAAATATAGGCAAAAATAGCATATACAAATAGGTTCCAGAAGTTTTAATTGTCAGAAGAAAGAAGTGTCTTGCCTTACATTGTATTGCAATTCACAGTTTGCAGGAATTTGCATTGTTCCATGTGTGGTTGAGTGGAATACCAGGGCAGAGAATACTGAGAATGAAAAGATTGCTGTGCTGACCACTAGATGGCAGTGTAATCTGTTTTTGCATGGCAAGGTTATCTTGTGAAGCCAAGTTAAAGGTGTTGGAGAATGAATTCAAAGTGAAGTAAATCAACACTGATGATTTCCTGGTTAACTTATGTTATTCCTAATCAAAAATGATAGATATATTGTAAATCCAACATTATGAATGTAGTTCTTGCAGATTTCTTTTTCTTGCTTGCATGAAAATGTCTGTAATTTGGTAGTAGCATTTTAAAAAAGAATAGACTTCTGGAAAGTTAGGTTCAGGGGTTAAATAGGAAGTGACTGGCAGATTGAGCTGGCTGGATCCTTGTACACTGTGTTAATGGAACCAGGGAGTCATTTTCGGCCGAGAAATCCACAAATTATTTCTCTTGGATTACAAACAGTACCAAAATCGGGAGAAGCTTATTTTTGCCTTATTTCAGTCGCATGCAATCATCTTATTTATGCCACAATGCTGCTTTTTCATTTTATTTGCTATTTTAGTAGTAGGTAGTTCAGGGACTGTGTTAAAGGCATTTTAGAAGGAATTCTACACATCTGAGATGTTGCTAATGTTGTATTTGATCCCCTGATGCTGAAAGTGAAGTGTGTAGGGGTATTTCATTTGGAATCTGATTTGCTTTTGTATCAGAAAGCTACAAAATGCAGGTAGTTTTTGACGTTCCATTTTAATTTGTAGAGGAAGATCTTGGGCAAAAAGTATTTTATTTCCATTCCAGATCACATTTCTTTTTTTTTTTTTTCAGATGTAAGGATTCTGGTTGCATGTTGGAAATTGAGCAATTTTACATATACTAGTCATGGTTCAGTGGAGTCTAATGATGGGTGTAAAGCTTGGTATGCTCTTTCTATTGTTATTTGGCTTGCTTCAGTGGTGTTTTCAAGTACAGCCCCAAATATAGCCAGAATTGTTTCCAGTAGTTTGTTTTGCTCAATACTTTCTGGTATACCCCTCAAGATGATATTATTACATCTGGATCTTGCTTCTAGGTCCAGGATTGTTTTGCTGCATTTCTTGTATAGATTTGTTGTAAGCTTTAAATTCCTTCTGGAGTTCTTTGATTTTAGTTTCATTTTCAAAGATTCTGGCTTCTAATTTTCCACTCTGGTTGCAATGTGGTTAATGGAATCCCAAAAGATTTTAGCTGGTCTGAAAAATTTTGTGTGGCTAATTGTAGAGGCTGTAGACCAAGTTTTAGGTCATCAAGATTTGTAGATTCAGTTTTATTTTTACTGTATGATTTAGTGGTTTCTTGTTTCCCACTTCTAGGCTTTTTAGTATTAATGTCTTTTTCTGGAGATGTAAGTGCTGAAAACTTAGTTTTAGTAGTTTGTGAGTCCATGGTTTCTGGGTCAGTCGGCATTATTTCTCTTTTGTTGCTTAGAAGATGCAAGAAGATATTTGGCCTCCGGGTGTTTCAGTCAGCTAGCAAGCAGAGCACATGTGAAGGAATCCTGGCAGTATGACAGGTAATCTTCCTACTTTTCAGTATTCTCCTCTGTTTTTGGTAGTTTTTCCAAGTTGTAGCAGTTAGTCTTGATGACTATCAACTTTGATTTTTCCCTGAATCACAATTTTTGTCAGAAAAAGTAGTTTTTTATATTGGTATTTGGAGAGCTAGGTAACTGCAGTGTTTATAGGTCAGTGGTCATTTTTGATCTCATGATTTTTATATTTCTAACAATTCTTCTATATGCACCCTGGACATGCAATCTCATTACACCAGTTTCCCACACGAGGGTCAGATTATGGCCATCAGATATTGGTTGTGTCTTGCAGGCTTACATACTGATGAACACATTGATTTCTTATTGAAACTTTTGGGTACTGTCCTTGAACATAATGCCTTTTGGTTTAAGAATGAGTGCTACCTTCAGATTAAGGGCACTGTGATGGGGGCAACTTTTGCCCGCATCTATGTTGATTTCTTTATGGGCTATGTGGGGTCACAATTAATTTATCATGATAATAATCTGTTTAAAACATACTTAGTGATGCAGCATACATACTTAGATAATTGCTGGTGCATTTGGTCAGGAACATCTGAGATGTGACAGCTATTTGTGACACATTTGAACAATAATAGGTCTGATATTAAGCTTTTGGGCAAAATTGAAATGTCTAATATTGATTTTCTTGATGTTCAAGTTACCAATTTGATTGATGGCACAGTGGCCACTAATTTATATAAAAAGCCCTTCACTAAGAATTCATTACTTGAGGCTCACAGTTGTCATCTGGCTCATATGGTGAAGAATATATCTAAGGCACAATTTTGCAGGCCTGGGAAAATTTGTAGTAGCTTGAATGATTTTAAACAAGAAGCTGATGACGTGGAAGCTAGATTGTTTCTAGGGGTTATGATTATACCATTGTTAAATGGGCCAGATATGATGCACAACATATGAACAGAGTTGAGTTATTACAGCACACTACACATGTGGGGTGTAAGAGTGATAATCATATGTCTCTTGGAATGATTACCATATATGGCAGTAATTCTTTTAATATTTGTGATATAATCAATAAGCATTGGAATGTACCTAAAAATGATCCGATCTTTGATCATTGCCTTGAAGACAGATGTTCTTTTGGCTTTCATAAGGGTAAGAATCTAGGGGAACATTTCTCCTGGTTCAAAAAAGGCATCAGATCCCATACTGGTGTGAAACATGGGATGCCAGTGAGATGTACATATTGTGGACATTGTGTACATTATAAAGTTATTTTTAAAACCAAGTCATTTACTTCTATCAATACCTTAAAGGTATACCAGATAAGGCACTTGATCACTTGTAATACTGACTGGGTGGTGTAAATGGCCATCTGCTTTTTTTAATTTCTCCAAATCTTTTGGGTTTCTAATACCATGATGGGAATGGACCCCATTCCTAAGTCAAAGTATGATTAAAGTTCATGAAATTAGTATTATTTCAATCTTTGATGTCAGCCAAAGATGCTCTTCACAGCACCCGCAATGTGCCCATTAATGGCTCCTTCTGTAATTTCTATGGGGGTTACATGTATTGGCAACATATTTAAAATATGACTGTAATTTTTTTTTTTATATGACCTATTGTTCCAAATACTATTGGAACTGTCTGGGTTTCTTTCTTCCACATTGCTCTCGTTTCTGCATGCAGATCCTGATATTTTATGACTTTGCGTCTCTCTGTACACAAGACACTGTAGTCACTGGGTGTGGCAATTTCAGTGATCAATACTACTTTTGTCCTCTTTTCATAGAGTACTATATCCAGTTTTCTAGCATCTATCTTTTGGATTGTTGATAATGGATGATCCCATGTGATGTAAACTTCATCATTTTCTATGATGCTTTGTGGCTCATGTTTCCAGTGTTTTTCATCCACTTCAGTACCATAATGTTTGCATAATCCCCAGTGCAACAGTCTTGCCACATTATTATGCCTTTCGGTATACAGTCCTTCTGCCATTAGTATGTCACAACCAGCAACGAGGTGTGCAACTGTTTCCAATTCGGTGTCACAAAACCTACATTTATTTATTTCTCCCACATGTTCAATGGACTTTGTAAACCAGCATTTTGTTTTTTAGCACATTCAGTTGCTGCTGGATTATTATCTACATCTGGTTTGATTTCAATTCCTGCTTGACACTGATATGCGTCTGCCAGATTAAGCAGAGAAGTAATCTTAGATTTATTCTCCTCATGTTTCAAAACTTTCACTACGTTCAGGTCTTGTGAGGTCAGCAGATATGTGTGGAGTCCCATGACTGCAGACCTATATCTGTAATCAGTTTCAAGGAGGCCCATCCCTCCTTTGGAATGGGGAATATATAATCTTGGTATGTACTGATTTTTATAAATTATTTGGTGAGCAAGAAGCATCCTTCGTGTTTACCTGCCTAAGCTATCCAACACATTTTGGGCCCAGTCAATCACTCCAAAACTGTAAGTTTGTACAGAAAGAGCAAATTGGTTTATAGCTTGGATTATGTTCCTAGATGTCAACGCTGTTTTCGGGATTAATTTAAGTCTTCTAAAGTATTCCTTATTAAGTTTTATTCGCTTGTGTTCATGTTTTATTGTTGATCCTTCATCAATTCCCAAATATTTATACACTCCCTCTTGCTCAAGTTCTTTTATATCACATTCTAAACTGAAGTTTTCCTGGTGCTACAGTTTTCCTTCTTTAAAGGTTGCTTTTGCACATTTATCAAGACCAAATGGCATTCTTATATGAACTGAAAAAGTTTTGAAAACTTGCAGTTGTACTTTCAGTTCCTCATCTTAAATCGTTGGCAAAAAGAAGATGAGAAGTCTTTCCACTGTTTTGTTTTCTAGGAGCTAAATTATAGCCATGGCCTAAGCTGTTAAGTAGACAGTTTAATGGGTTAAGGGCAAAGGAGAATAACAGCGGTGACAGAGAGTTTTTGAATGTTAACCCTGGGATTTGTCCTTTATCATGGCTTTGCAAAGTGGTCTGCCACTGTTGCATGGTGATTGTAATACATATATATATATATATATATATATATATATATATATATATATATATATATATATATATATATATATATATATATATATATATATATGGATTCACTTCATAACACTGAAAGCTCAAAACACTGAAACTCAAAACACTGAAACCAAAACACTGAAACTTCAAAATCTTGAAAACTCAAAACACTGAAACTCAAAACACTAAAAACACATATCATACATATACTGATTTTAAACAACATAAATCATAGCACTTTCCACCAAGTGTAAGACAGGGGTGCAAGCCCCACTGTACCCCTCCCCATGTGGCGGGCTGTGCCCCCCACACCCCCTGCTACTTATATATATCAACTCTAAGATTGCACATCACTACACTAAGTGCAGTCTTGGAGTTGATATATATAAGTAGCAGGGGGTGTGGTGGGCACAGCCCGCTACATGGGGGGGTACAGTGGGGCTTGCACCCCTGGCTTACACTTGGTGGAAAGTGCTATGATTTATGTTGTTTAAAATCAGTATATGTATGATATGTGTTTTCAGTGTTTTGAGTTTCAGTGTTTTGAGTTTTCAGTGTTTTGAAGTTTCAGTGTTTTGGTCTTCTATATTATGAAGTTTTTCATTTTATATATATATATATATCTATATATATATATATATATATATATATATATATATATATATATGGGATTCATACCAATGCATAAACGACAGTTTCACCAAAAGTGAAACCGCCGATCATACATTCGCGGAAGTGCTTTTCACTGAAAAAGCACTTTTCTGAAAGTATGATAAGATATAGGGAAAATCCGGGGGGAATGGCTGTTGCTGAGATCATAGTACAGTGGGGATGAGGGAATATTCCCTTTTCCACACTGTAGTGCTATCTCAGAGTAAGAATATAAAAGTAGGGTGGGTGTAGGGGGCACAGCCCCCCCACATGTGGGGTGCAGGGGGCTTGCCCCCTTGCGTAAATGTTAGTTATGTGTTTTTTTTATTATTTATTTATTTTTTGGAGTGTTTATTATGGGGACTTTCGCTAAAGTGTGTTCGATGAATGTGAATTCGGACTATTGAACTTTTGTTCAATAGTCCTAGATCCATATATATATACATATATATATATATATATATATATATATATATATATATATATATATATATATATATATATATATATATATATATATATATATATATATATATATATATATATATATATATATATATATATATATATATATATATATATATATATATATATATATATACATATATACATACACATACATATATATATATATATATATATATATATATATATATATATATATATATATATATATATATATATCTCAACTCCAAGATTGCACTATCACATGAAAAGAGCAGCAATTTGTGTTCTTTAGATATTCGATTACATTTGCTGCTTTATTCCGCATTTAAACTACTGACAATCTGAACTTCTAAATGGAACCTATTCAGGACTGTATGTATGTATATTGCAATCAGACTACATGCATGTCTGATATATTACTTAGGAATATCAGATATCATCTGCTACTCCAGGATAACTCATGGATACCTATTGTAACTATGTTCAGCTGGTAAAACAATTTATCTTCCCTAAAATACGATACCTGTTGCATCATTTACTTCATATACAGGTTATTAAATATTTGTACACATTTCAACAAGTCAGAATGAATTTTATTTTGAACTCAAAACATTTTAAGATTGCAAGGCATTAATTAAGTTAACATAAATCAAGGAGGTCTGGGCATACTGAAGCATAAAGACTATATCAAAGCCGATGTTTTGGTTGAATACCTCTGAGCACATCTTACGAGTAAGCCAAATTGTAATACAATGGAGTTACAAAATGTAATGGAGCAAAGCTAGAAATGACAGCAGGACCAGGAAAACTGCACATGGCACCAAAAAGCAAGATGACTGAATGGGCAGCATTTTTAAAGATATAAGCTGAATTGTGAATACAGTAGAAACCCACTGACAGGGTTTGGAATTCACATGAAGGACAAATGGGTGCTGAGATGGTGGTGTAGAGAAACTGGATTAAGAAAATTGTAACTTTTTTGGTTCATATGTAGGACTATATGCAGAATGATAACCCAGTGTTTGAAGTTTTACTAAGCCTGTTTGGTAGCAACAAAAAATTATTTATATATTTTTATTTTTTTATTTTACATTTGTTAACGGGTAGAGTCCAGCTTGGCAAGTAGCCCATTTTCAGTGGTGACCTGCAGAGAAAAGCTCCATAACAATAGTACAAAAAAGATTACAAATTTTTTTTTAAAGATTTACAAATAATATACAAAATGTTTGACAGTTGCCAACAATCACAATTTACAAAAAGGGATTGTAAAACAGAAAAACATTACATAAGCCTTACTACAGACAGTAATATGAACCTCATTAGATATATAAAAAACATTGTATGTATGTGAAAATGTCTGTAAATGAACTTTTTTTTTTACTTTGAATAGCAGAGATTAAAGATAATGAGTGGTTTAAGCAATTTCTGGTATATAAAATAAATAGAAAAGGAGAACTTGGCTTGAGGGAAAAATTGGAACATTGCACTATTGAAAATTGCATGTTTGTCTCTCTCTCGTGTGTGTGTGTGTGTGTGTGTGTGTGTGTGTGTGTGTGTGTGTGTGTGTGTGTGTGTGTGTGTGTGTGTGTGTGTGTGTGTGTGTGTGTGTGTATATATATATATATATATATATATATATATATATATATATATATATATATATCACACTGGATATAAAAAGTTTACACACTCCTGTTAAAAAGCCAGGTTTTTGTGATATAAAAAATGAGACCACAATACATCATTTCAAAACTTTTCCCACCTGGTTGCATAAGTCTGCACACCCTTAAACTGATACTTTGTTGAAGCACATTTTGATTTAATTACAGCATTCAGTCTTCTTGGGTACACACCTGCCATCAATTAAAGAGACTCTGATTAACCCAAAATAAAGTTCAGTGTAGGATTTTCCTGACATGTACTCAGATGCCGGCTGACATTTACTCAAATGCCTGCTACAGCAAAAGCCATGGTTCGCAGACAGGTTACAAAGCATCAAAGGGATCTCATTGTTGAAAGGTCTCAGTCAGGAGAAGAGTACAAAAAATGTATGCAGCATTGGATATACCATGGAACACAGTGAAGATAATCATCAGAAAGTGGAGAAAATATGGGACAACAGTGACATTGCAAAGAACTGGATGTCCCTCCAAAATTGATGAAAAGACAAGATAAAAACTCATCAGGGAGGCTGCCAAGAGACCTAGAGCAATGCTGAAGGAGCTGCAGGAATTTCTGGCAAGTACTGGTTGTGTACTACGTGTGACAACAATCTCCCGTATTCTCCATATGTCTTGGCTATGAAGTAAGGTAGCAAGATGGAAGCCTATTCTTACACAGAAAAACATCCAGGCCTAGCTAAAATTTGCAAAACAATACATCAGGTCTCCCAAAAGCATGTGGGAAAATGTGCTATGGTCTGATGAGACCAAGGGTGAACTTCTTGGCCACAATTTCAAAAGGTACGTTTGGCGCAAAAACAACACTTCTCATCACCAAAAAAACACCATCCCCACAGTGAAGCATGGTGGTGGCAGTATCTTGCTTTGGGGTTGGTTTTCTTCACCTGGCACTCGGGCTTTAGTCAAGGCGGAGGGAATTACGAACAGCTCCAAATACCAGCCACTTTTGGCCCAAAACCTTCAGGCATCTGCTAGAAAGCTGAAGATGAAGAGAAATTTCACCTTTCAACATGACAATTACCACAAGCATACATCCAAATCAACAAAAGAATGGCTTCAGCAGAAGAAAATTAAAGTTTTGGAATAGCCCAACCAGAGCCCAGACCTAAATGCAATAGAAAATATTTGGGGTGACCAGAAGAGGTCTGTGCACAAGATATGCTCTTCACAATCTGACAGATTTGGAGCACTTTTGCAAGAAAGAGTGGGCAAATATTGCCAAGTCAAGATGTGGCATGCTGATAGACTTCTACACATGAAGACTGAATGCTGTTAAGTAAATCAAAAGGTGCTTCAACAAAGTATTAGTTTAAGGGTGTGCACACAGATGCAACCAGCTTATTATACGTTTTTTATTTTTTATATTTTTTCCCCTAACAGATTTGTTTTTCAATTGAATTGTACAGGTTATAGGTCACATTAAAGGTGGGAAAAGTTTTGAAATGATTTATTGTGGTTTCATTTTTTTATATCACAAAAACCTGGCATTTTAACAGGAGTGTGTAAACTTTTTATAACCACATATATATATATATATATATATATATATATATATATATATATATATATATATATATATATACACACACACACACACACACACACACACACACACACACATAATACTAGGCCTATTACACATGTTTAGTGGTTAGCTCTTATAGACAAATTATGTTCCAATAACATGGCCTAAATTCTGTCATTTGCAACATTCCCCTTGTAAGACTATGCAACAGAATTTGGCTGACTAGTATGTCAACTACTGCAGGCTGATTACTTTCATTTGATTTGATATTGTAATTACATCCAAAAGGTATAGGCTACAATTATTAAGGCTGTCTAGTTTGTCAGCAGGGACTGTTATACCTGACTACACCATATAGTTCGTGGGTGTTATGTATATTATTGTAGCTTGTTGGTGGATCGGTGCAGTTATTTCTGTATTGTTGGAATTTGGAGCTTATAGACAAAACCTGAATATATTTACTGCATTTGATGTATGTGTTTTTCAGAATAATGTTTATAATAAATACTAATGTACATTTTGATATGTTATTGATAATGTTAATTATTCTTCTAAGAACTGTAAAAAAGCTATATATTTTGATCATGAATGTATTCTTTCTGAGATGTGCCTATTATATGCTTGTTGATGTTTAATTAAGTTGGTTCTAAACAAGAAACAGTGATCAAATGCGTAGGAGCTTACAAATCTGCCAAGAAACTGAGATATTAAGCTAAAGTGGAATTGTAATTTAAGCTTAGTGTTGATGACAGCTTAATTCATTAGTTGCTTGTGATTTTAACTGTTAAGAGTATTGTAATTAAGGAGCTAAGTGGCAAGAGAAATATGGCACTAGAAAAGCATTACAATGAAGTAAGATCAGATAGTGAAAGCAAGGAGCAAAGTTGAACTGAGGGTCTAACTATCGTGGTGAGGCTTTTGAGAAACATATTTAATGTACAGAATTGTATGGCAACACTGCAAATGGATGTCAACCATTCAAAAATCATTTTTGACAGCTGAGTTGGGTTTCTCAGGAAAAGAAATAAAGATATCTGTAAAATAAGGACAGAAGGAGCTATGTGAAGTTAATCAGTGTCCACAATGAGCAGAGAGAGGTGATGTGATAGAGACCCTGAAGCAGGAGCTGCAAGAAGAATCTGTGGGTACCAAAGTATTTGGATGTAATTCATAAATGATTATATATAGGTCAGTAAAAATCATGGAGAGAGGCTACATTGAGTCCTGCTTTATGGTACTTTGAATTTACTCCTTTGAATTAAAGAATGGATTACTGAGAACAGTCATCAATTTGAATGTCAAGAATGTGCGTACATTGGAGGGTGTGGGGAGCTTAGCCCCACTTCATTTTCTGTTTAAACGTTTTTTTTTTTGTGGAGCAGAGAATGTTTTCCCTAGGAAAAAAATTGTTGTTCTGTGTGGTCGCTTTTTTTGTTGTTTTGATATTATCGGTTCGATGAAAGAGCATTCACTCTTTTTGTCATGCGGTAATATGATACAGATATATATATATATATATATATATATATATATATATATATATATATATATATATATAGGAGCACTACAGAATCCTGAAAGCCCAAAATCCTGAAGCCCAAAGTCCTGAGTCCAAAATCCTGAAAGTTCAAAATACTGAAAACTCAAAATCCTGAAAACACACAGAATACCAACACTCACTATATTCCAGCACAAGTACATACAGAAACAAATAAAACACAAACTATATTACTGTTCTCCAAGTATAAGCAGGGGGGCAAGCCCCCTAGCACTTTCTCCCCACACCCCCTGCTACATAAATATATCAACTCCAAGACTGAACTTAGTGTAGTGAAGTGTAGTCTCTGAGTTGATATATTTAAGTTGCAGGGGCTGTGGGGGCTGCAGGGAGGGCTTGCCACCCTGCATATAGTAGAAGGGTAATATGTTTCTGTATGTACTTGTGCTGGAATATAGTAAGTATTGGTATCCTGTGTGTTTTTAGTTTTTTAGACCTATAGTTGTTAGTAACGACTGGATTACTGAGCCAATTTCTATTTTTATAGAGAAGAAATTAAGGCTGTTTTTTGAGATGCAAAGTCAGGTGTTGAGAGATACCAAACAGTTTTTGGGTGACCTATATGATTCAGTCAGTGTGTTGATTTTTGATGGGAAATATCTGTTGGTTAGTCTGGATGTAGTGTCTTTATTTACATCTAGCTCATATGAAAGTGGCATTAATATGCTGAAAGAATTTTTAATTTCTAAGAGCAGCTATGATATCATCACTGTTGATTTAATTTGTTTGTTCCTGGAGCTGATTTTGGAAAATAACATATTTATGTATGGCGAGCATTTGTTTTTGCAGAAGGATGGTGTAGCTATGGGAACTAGTTGTGCCAATAGCTATGCCAATACTGTTATGGCTCAGTGGCAGAATAAGCATGTTTTTGACTCTATCTATGCTCCTCATGTAAAGTTTTATAAAAGGTTTGTAGACAACCTTTTCCTTGTTTGGAATGGAACTTCTGAGCGATTGATTGAGTTCATCCAGTTTTTGAATAATGCAGAGTAATTTTTGTCTTTCACATATAAAATATCAGATAAGGAGTTTGATTTTTTGGATGTGAAAGCTCTTATTAACTCTTCAGGTTGTTTAACTACCACTTTGTTTAGAAAGGATTGTAGAAGGAATACACTGTTACAGCATAATAGTATACATGCTAGACATGTTTTTAAAAATATAGCAAAAGGACAATGTCTACGTCTTTCTAGGTTAAATAATGAAGACATACTTTATGAAAGGGATGTTACCAGTTTTAAACAAGAATTATTGGACAGAGGTTATAAAGCGAAGGAAGTTAATGTAGCAGTTCACTTTAGTAATGAGAAGAGGAGAAGGAGGGGGAGACCCTATTTTTCATATAAGACATCAGAGATTAAGGAGAGGAATATTGATCCTACTAGAGAGACCCTCTCTATGACCCTATTCTATACTTGCGATGTGGCAGATATTATGAAAGTGATTAGGATTAATTGGTCTATTTTGCATCTGGACCAAGACATTCATTCTATAGTGGGTGAAGAACCCAGATTTTGTTTTAAGAACAAAAAGTCTCTTAACAGACAGTTATGCTAAAAGAATTGCAAGAAAAATGAAAGAAATAAGCGTGTATCATTGATGCGATGCTGGCTTAGATGCAACTTTTGTGTATATACAGATCCTTCAGTTGAATTTGTTCATCCTGTTACAACTAAGAAGTATTACTTTAGGGCTATTGCCGATTGTCGTAGTAGAAACTTGGTTTATCTAGCTAAGTGCAGAGCCTGCGATTGTTTTTATATAGGTAAGACCAACAGGTCTTTACTAGAAAGAATGAGGGAACATATATATAATATGAATAAGCATATTGAACATAATGCATTAGCTATGCATTTTATGGAGCATGGGAAGGAACATATATTTGGGTTTAGGGTGATAGAAGTGGTTAATCGCAATATTAGAGGTGGTGATTTTAGAAATTTTATGGATGATTGTGCGCTATCATGGATTATTAGCATGCAGGCAGATAGGTTCCCTGGCATTAATGAGAGAGCCTCTATAAAACCAGCTTTGAAAGCTAGAGGCCTCTTTAAGTGAATAGTTGTTTCTTAATTGTTTTATTATGAATGGTTTCATTGGTTGATTATGTTCATGAGCTAAGATGGCTGCACTATTTAAATCACTTGATTTTTTTAACTGGTTGTCTGAAGAAGCAAATTTATTGTGTGAAAGCGCTTATCTTGTCATATGTATTTTTATTAAACCTGAGTTTCATATGGAGGCAGCCGTGTTTTGGTGCCATTTTTTATTTAGTTACTTTGTCTTCTGTTATTTGGTACCATTAATTCTGAAGGATCTTCTTCTCTTTTTTATTACTTTACCAGAGTAGGACTTTTGCTTGGAATTCCCCCACCCCTTTCTGCCTGCCTATGCTTTGATATCTATCCCTGATAGTGAAGGCATTTTCTAGCCTACAGTCCAAATGTCTTCTTGGCCTCTTACCACTTGTTAGAAAAATATATAATAGTAATATGCAAAAGCATTCAATGTTCAAAAGGGTTAATACATTTATTCTGTTCACACTGCATGAATCTGCACAGCTATTAGAAACTTAACAAGAGACATTTCATTTCTGCTAATGTCATGAAACTTAACAAAGAGATATTTCATTTCTGCTTATAACATGAGAAAATATGCAGCTGCTAGAAGCTTTGATAAAGAAAACAATAGATGCTTGAAAGTATAAACCATAGTCAGCATTACTTGTACTAAAGCTAGAAATGTACCTTGAATCTAGACAAAATGTAACACATGTATTAGAACTGTACAATTGAAGAATTGAAAAGTTAAGGTGGGCTAAAATAAGCCCAAGGCCAGGTTGTTTTTCTCAAAATGTTTTTGCAAGACAGCAAATAATCCGATCAAGTCAGCAATAAGTCTGGTAACATTTTCTGTGAAACATACAGAAAGTTGTGTCCAACTATGTCAGCAATAGAATAGTAACATTTTCTGTGTGACATGAAGACAACTGTATAAGAATAACATACTGATCATCGAAGAGCCAGACAAATCCTGTACCTACATGCTTTGTCTCCTTGCTGCAAGTAATAAAGGGTGCCTTGCTTGAACCTAATGTGTATTGGTCTTTGAAGTTTTTTTCCTTTTACAGATTGGTCCTTCAGACCGGAGCCCTCTCTTCACCTCGGATCAGATGGCCAGGTGGTTGAAACCGTATGGGGAAGAAACCAAATTGGTTCTTCTTATATGGAAAGTCCTCTGACTGAATTGTCGTTCAAAAGAGGCCAGCCACTTTCTGATCTGTGACTGAAGGACGGGTCTCCACAAATCGTTGATCAATCATGTAGGCTCAGGTAAGGTGAATCTACTTTTTTCTGTATTCTGTTTTAGATCAGGGACTAGATGTGTATTATTATTGTCAGATTGTATTTTTGGAAGTCAGTGACAAAGAAGATTACTGTCTTGTCATAGATCAGGAGAAAGAATAAGTAGGCAGTCATTCTAAAGAGACTATAACAAAATCTGTGGTACCACGTTAAAAATTAAGAGAAGTTACGTAACGATCAAAGGGTAAAACAAAATGGGTAATAATTGCACAAAAAGACCCCAAAACCCACCTTTAACAGAAGACACAAAATATATGCAGTCGCAGCATGCCAACAATATTAGATATTATTCAAAATGGGTTAATAAATACGAATTTGATGGAAAATTAGAAAAATCCTCACTTATCAAACTTATCAAACAGCTCAAAAATGATTCCAAGGGTCGGGTAAAAAAGCAATGTTGATTAGGAATTCCTCAGGCACACAGGTGGCTGGAGGAAGTAAACTGTAGGGAACAAAAAAATAAGGATTCAAAAGCAATGTTTTTAGATAGGGAGGAAAATAACTTAGTAATAGCATCAGCACCTCCGCCTCCCTTACCAGAATATGAAGCAAGTGAACAAATTAGTCCATCCCCACTATATCCTGCGGTCACTGAAGATAGAGATATTGTGAAATTAAAACTGACTAAAATTAGTGATCCCATCGGGACCAGGTCCCAAACAAGGGCAGGTAATTCAGAAGAAGGTATTGAGTTATGGCAAATAGTTAAGAATTCATGACCTATAGGTGAAGAAGAAGAAATATGCCCGCTTATAGAAGTACCCAATCCTCAGGCAGGTCAAGATAATAAGGACTCAACTATCTTAGTGTATAGACCTTGGACTCCGGAAGATATCCGGAAAGCCACTCAGGGAATTCCCCATCCAAAGGTTAATTTCAGAAAATTCTCAGAAGATTTACAAGGAATGAGGTTGAGTTATAACCTAAACAGAGAAGAAATAGAAAAAGTAGTTAGACAAATTGTAGGGCCAGATTGGTACATGATTAGTGGGAATTGGAATCCCTGTGACGCTGCACAAAGACCCCTCCCACATAGCAGTGCAGAATTAGACACCAGAGTAAAAGGTCTTACAGACCGCATCTCTGAAAAATGGAAACCTAGGGCAGACTGGACTTTCGGTATTATGCCAGATTGTTAGAATGTTTTAATAACCACTGTGGAATGCAGGTTCCTGAAGATCAAACACAAGATTCCCCATATGAACAGCAGTTAAAGAATGCATTTTTAAAAGGCAGTAGCATGCCTATAAGCAGTTTTATTACAAAACACATGGTAGACCATCGCACTAGCAGGTTACAATCATTACTTGAATATGCTAGGCATGCCGAAAGGCATTTTAATAGCAAAAAGAAAAAGAAAGCTCAAGTATTTTCTATAGAAGATGGAGAAGAAGTTTATGTAGTACAGACTGGGAAAAAGGGCATGACAAATGTGCAGGTAAACAAACAATCTGATCAGCAATCAGAGGACTTTGAAGGGCGGAAAAAAAGGGGAGAATGTTTTAAATGTGGTAAAAAGGGACACTTGGCAAGGGATTGCAAGAAAAACAAGAAGGCAACAACGGAAGACAAGGAGGGTGAGGACTGACTATATGGTAGTCAAGAATCACTAGAAGGTGCTAGCGAAGAAAGGACAAATGAGAATGCGATAGAGGGAGTAGAGGAAGTGCAGGAAGTTGGTGACAATGAAGAAAATGAAATATTAGACCTAGCTTTATTGAGCTTGGAGCTCTATTTAGCAGACACGAAACCAGAAGTTATACTCTTGGTAGAAGGGAGGGAGTTCAAATTTTTGTGTGACTCAGGGGCATCACAAACCCTGATGCACCCCTCCAAACTGCCAGAAAACACAGAGTCACCTGATTACATACTGGTCAAAGCAGCTAATGGACAGCTGTATTGGGGGCCTCTCTCCCATAACATTGCAATAACTGATCCAGTTTTAGGATTGACACAAAGAAGCAAAATTGTAATTTCTGCAAAATTCCCAGTAAACCTCTTGGGCAGAGACCTCATGCAGCTATTTGGTATAGCAGCAGTCCCAACCATGCAGGGTATGGAAGCACAGCGACAGATTAACACCTTTGTAGTGCAATCGGAGGGTGAAATGTTTTATTGGTACAGCCAGGACCTGGTTACGACTAGTCCAGGAACTGTGACCAAAGAATTAATGAACCTAGCCATCAGCAAGTTCCCCTCCCTTGACATTGATAAGCAACACCTGTTGCACTGTACCCTGTATTATTGCAACATACCAGGACCTGATAAGGAATATGAGCAAGAGTTATTTATGAATCAATCAAACAGATTGATATTGTGTAACCTGTACTGGGACACAGAAGGGAACAGTGTAGCCAGCTGTTCATTGCCCCAGGAGTTCTTTGCACTTTATAAATCTAATCGATTACCACATGTTAGCTTAACCAAAAAGAGAAATATAGAATGGGCAGACCTAGGAGAAAAAGTCACGAGATGGGAGAAACAGACAGAACTAGAACTGTCAGAACAAGGACTACAAGTACAAAAGTTGAATTGGATAACTCAGACCAACTCAGCTGTGCACTTGCAGTCTAGTGAGAACAGCTGATTGACACTCCTATTAAAGGAGGAAGAGAATGCCTTATGAGACATACCAGAGACTCTCTGGTCAACAGGGAAATCAGATGTAGGACTCATTCGTACAGCGGGACCAGTTACTATCACACCAAAGTCAGCATTCAGACCACAAAAAAAGACAGTATCCCTTAAGAAAAGATGCAGAGGCAGGGATAAAGCCTATTATAGCAGCCTTACTTAAAGGAGGGATACTAGTAGAATCTCCCGATTCATGATGTAACACACCCTTATTTCCAGTTAAAAAGGCCAATGGAGAATGGCGTATGGTCCAGGATTTACAAGCCGTAAATGATGCAGTAACACCAAGGACACCCACGGTGCCAGACCCACACACCCTGTTGAATGATTTAAGACCCCAACAAAAATATTTTTCTGTGGTAGACATCAGGAACGCGTTCTTTTCGATACCGATATACCCTGACAGCCAGTATTGGTTTGCATTTACATTTCAGGGGAAAAGGTATACATATACACAACTACCACAGGGATATTCTGAAAGTCCAATGATATTCTCACAAGAAATGGCAAGCAACTTGGCGGGATTCACCCCACCAAGAGGCAGTCAGATTTTACTTTATGTTGATGACATCTTGCTGGCGGCCCCCACCCAGCAGGATTGTAGAGAAGATACCACAGCACTTCTACGATTTTTAGCCGCTGAGGGACATAAGGTAAATAAAACTAAACTACAGCTTTGGAAAAAACAGGTCAAATACCTAGGATATGTAATATCCAAGGAAGGTAGAACATTAGATGAGGACAGAAAAATAGCAATTTTGCAAGCAACAAAACCCACTACCAAGAAGAAAATGATGTCCTTTCTGGGTATAACTAATTTTTGCCGGAGTTGGATTCCAAACTATGCCTTGGAATCTGCAACTCTCATTGACCTTATATATAAGAAGCCTATGGCAGCGCAGGATTTGTTACAGTGGACACCAGAGGCAGAATCTGCTTTCTGTAAACTAAAGCAGCTAATAGCGTCCTCATTAGTTTGGGATTGCCAAACTACCATAAATGTTTTTTCCAAACTGTAGATTGCAAGCAGGGTTACATGACATCAGTATTAACAGAACAGCATGGTGATAAGCAATGCCCCATTGCTTACTACTCATCACAACTAGACCCAGTGGCACGATCCTTACCCCACTGTGTACAACCAGTAGTTGCAGCTGCAATGGCAGTACAGGCTACAGCCTCAGTAGTTTTGCTCCACCCTCTCACCTTGAGAGTACCTCATGCAGTTGCAATTATTTTACTACAAGAAAAGGTGACATATCTTTCCCCTGCTAGGCATCTTTCCTGTATGACTATATTATTGAGCCAACCTCATATGACAGTTGAATGATGCACGACTTTAAACCCTTCTACTCTGCTCCTGACCCCTGCAGACGGCACACCGCACTGCTGCCTGCAGGTAATTGAGCAAAAGACACTACCTAGAAAAGATCTCACGGATGTCCCCTTGGATGATGCTGAGGTGACATACTAAGTGGATCGCTCGTACAAAAGGCGTCCTGCAGGACAGAACCTAGTAGGATATGCAGTAGTCTCTGATACTGGGATTATAGAAGCAAAACCTTTACCACACAATTTATCTGCACAGGCAGCAGAATTAATTGCCCTGACACGGGCATGTTCTTTAGCAAAGGGTAAATGTGTAAACATTTTTACTGATAGCCAGTACACTTTTTCTACTGTACATGTTTTTGCACAACAGTGGAAAAAACTGGGAATGATAACATATACTGGCAAACCTATAAATCATGCGCAGTTTATTTTAGATCTTTTAGAATCTATTCAGTTACCTCAAAGTAGCCATTTGTAAATGCACAGCTCACACCAAGCAACAAGGTAGAATTTCAAAAGGTAATGCGAGAGCTGATACAGCTGCAAAACAAGCAGCCACAGAAGTATTTCTTTTAAATGAGGAATTACAACCCTCTGAAACTTTAGATCTAGATATGTTAAAAACAATGCAGACACTCACTATGCAAGCTGAAAAACAGCGATGGATAAAATGAGGAGCAATCCTCGAAAAGGGGCTGTACATCTCTAGAGAGGGAAAACCGATACTACCCTCTAATTTGTTCCGCTATGCAGCATTGTTGAGCCATGGGCAGTGCCATGTCTCAACAGGGGGATGGTACAGCTGGTGAACTAGGTGTTCACAATGTACGGGTTTACAAACTACTCTAAAAAATTTTGTTTGATGTGTCAGATTTGTAACAAACATCATGCACAGGGGGCGATAAAGCCCAAACAAGGGAGTTTCCCCACACCACCATATCCGTTTCACACTATTTGTATGGATTTCATAGAATTGAACAAATGTGAAAATAAGAAGTATTGTCTTGTCATTATAGATATGTTTTCCAGATGGGTGGAAGCCTTTCCAACCAAAAATCCAGATACAGCTACGGTGGCAAAAGTACTTGTCAAGGAAATTATTCCTAGGTTTGGTATTCCGGAAAGAATCTACAGTGACAATGGTACACACTTTGTAAATCAAACCATACAGCAGTTGAGTAAGCATTTTGGTATTTCTTTAAAAAATCATTGTGCATACCATTCGCAATCTGCAGGGCTAGTTGAAAGGCATAATGGTATACTAAAAAACAAATTGATAAAATTAATAGCTGAGACAGGAAAAACTTGGTTGTACTGTTTACCCCTGGCACTGTTGAGCATGAGAACTGTCCCTACAGCAAAAGGATTGGCTCCTTTTGAAAAACTATTTGGAGGATTGACTCCTTTTGAAAAACTATTTGGAAGGGCTTATTATACACCCCAGTGGAAACTTCTCATGTCATCAGACCAGGAAGCTGATTTTACACTAGCTGAATATATGAAAATGCTGTTGAGTTCTAAACATCTGTTGCAGTCAAATTCTGTTTCAGATAGAAAACAAACTGAAACATCAGAAGTGGCAGTGACGCCAGGAGACTGGGTGTGGATCAAAATTATCAAGCAAAGAAATTGGGCTTCGTCAAGGTGGGAAGGTCCCTACCAGGTGCTTCTTTCGACACCCACTGCAGTCAAGATAGCAGAACGAGCTTTGTGGATACACCTGATGCACTGCAAGCTGGTTAAGAACTTTGAGTTGGACAAAAATCTTACCTCTACATCAGGGCCCTCAGCACAAAGTCTGGCTACAAAGGGGGGGTCAGATCAATAGGACTGATCCATCTCAACCCCAGTGAAGAAACCATCAGTGCTGAAGATCCTATTAGGGCAGAGAGTAAGATCACGTGTCCAAAGTAAAAATGACGGAATCCAGTAAGATTCAAATACACCTACTTGGAAAAGCCGGAGAAAACAGAAATGCAGAACAACCATTTCCACGAAAATATTGCATAGCCATCCTGTTGACTGTACTAGTGACAATAATCTTTTTGTTGTGGCCATTCCTTTTCTCAGCCACACAAATTGAACTGAACAAGCATGCAGAGTGGCACCCAAACTTTAACACTTACCAGGCAATCAAATATGTGTATGCTGAAACCTTCATTGTTTTGAATTGCTGGATTTGTACAGCTTTACCAACAGCATATGTGGGGGTTACTGTTAACTTAATTTCCCCTAGGAGCCAACAAGACCTGGGAAAACCTAATTCATGATGCATCAGATGTCACATCACAAGATAAAGTAGCATTGCACTTGTCTGTTCGACAGAAGGGAACTGTGTGTTTTTATAAGAATGATACAGTCAAGGTGGGTTGGAGCAATTGCAATGTGACTGTTCCCTATAGATGCTACACTAAACCTGATAACATCGGATCCTATTGCAACACGACCTATGATTAATTTGTTGAACTGATGCATAGGACAATTGGTGAAGTAAAACATAATGCTGATCTCTATAAGCAACTGTCCATAATTGACAAAAAAATGTTTCATGCAGAGTCAGGGTATAGTAAAGTTACTACTAAAGTAGAAGATTGTTACTTTATATGCGGTAGAAAAGCATATAAATGGCTACCTGAGAATTGGTCCAGCACTTGTTTTTTTGGGGTACCTGGTTCCGGCCATACGACACACAGCAGTTTTACGTCAAGGGGAAAATTCAGAATGTTCGAGAAATCAAGAAGCCTGTCAATCCAGTGAGGCAAATCAATGCACACTAGAAAAACCATCATGCTGTGGGCAATGGACTGTCACACATGGACTTGAGTGATACTGTTATATCGTGGGCAGGCGTACTGCCAGCATATGGAGCAAGAAATCAATCTGGGAACTGAGAAAAATTGTCTAAGCTTCTCAAAATAATGAGCAATGCAACCTTTTCTGCCCTAGAATTGGTGACTGATGAACTGACTGCCATGAGAACAGTGATGCTTCAAAATCGCATGGCTCTTGACTTCACCCTAGCGGCGAGAGGAGGCACGTGAGCTTTAATCCAGGAGGAGTGCTGTTCATATATTCTGTTCGTATATTCCTGACCACAAACATGAGATAGACAACCATCTTGAGGTGATTCAGCAGGAGTCAGCCATGACCAAACCAGGACCAAATCCATTGACGGACTTTTTCCAGAAATTGTTTGGGGGTTGGGGCAGCATTCTGATGAACATTCTGATTGCCATTTGTGTAGGAATAATCCTACTGGTGGTATGTGTGTGCTGCTGCATCCCCTGCATAAAAAGACTGATTAAAAATTTTATAGACATTTCAGTTTCAGAAACCTTATACCAAGATGCTGAACTTGAAGAATTGCTAAAAAACTGAAACTACTTTCATGAGCTTAAACTAAATGACTCTCTTAACTGCAAATCCCGAGCAGGAAGAGGTTAGGGGAAGAAAAACTGTTTATGCTTATCTTGAAAGTAGAATAAAAGTATTAAAAGGGGAGAAATGTTAGAAAAATATATAATAGTAATATGCAAAAGCATTTGAGGTTCAAAAGGGTTAATACATTTATTCTGTTCACACTGCATGAATCTGCACAGCTATTAGAAACTTAACAAGAGACATTTCATTTCTGCTAATGTCATGAAACTTAACAAATAGATATTTCATTTCTGCTTATACCATGAGAAAATATGCAGCTGCTAGAAGCTTTGATAAAGAAAACAATAGATGCTTGAAAGTATAAACCATAGTCAGCATTACGTGTACTAAAGCTAGAAATGCACCTTGAATCTAGACAAAATGTAACACGTGTATTAGAACTGTACAATTGAAGAATTGAAAAGTTAAGGTGGGCTAAAATAAGCCCAAGGCCAGGTTGTTTTTCTCAAAATGTTTTTGCAAGACAGCAAATAATCCGATCAAGTCAGCAATAATTCTGGTAACATTTTCTATGAAACATACAGAAAGTTGTGTCTAACTACGTCAGCAATAGAATAGTAACATTTTCTGTGTGACATGAAGAGAACTGTATAAGGATAACATACTGGTCATCGAAGAGCCAGACAAATCCTGTACCTACATGCTTTGTCTCCTTGCTGCAAGTAATAAAGGGTGCCTTGCTTGAACCTAAAGTGTATTGGTCTTTGAAGTTTTTTTTTCCTTTTACACCACTCTATTACCTTTCCCTGTTTAGCTATTTGTTCCCAATACCTGGGTTTCTTTGCCATTTTCTTTCAGGAAATTTCAGTCCCCTCTTGCCTGTTTGGGTCTATTTTATATATTCGAACACTTAATTGTTCGAATCACTAAAGATCGAACTTTAGTGATCGAACAATTAAATGTTCGAATATATTAAAAATAAATATTTACAAAAAAAACCCGAAAAAGTAAAGGGTGTAAGCGGGGGGCAAGCCCCCCTGCACCCCCACCCCCGCTACTTAAATATACCAACTCCGAGATCGCACTTCAGTGTACTACAATGCAGAAATGGAAAAGTTCCCATTTCCTACACTATTGTGCGATCTTGGAGTTGGTATATTTAAGTAGTGGGTGAAGTGCAGGGCCATTGCCCCTGCTTACACCCTTTAGTTTTTTTTTTAACTTTTTTAAAATATTCGAACATTTAAATATTCGATCATTAAAGTTCGATCTTTAGTGATTTGAACATTTAAGTGTTTGAATATATAAAATAGACCCACCTATTTTTGGTACCCTTAATTGCAGTTATCCCTATCGGCAAAATCTCCTTTCTCCATTCTCATTTTGGCTTAGTTCTTAGAATACTTTCTGCTACTTTATGAATATATTATTCTGTATGAGTGTTGTTATTCTCCCTAAGGATCCAAAATCACAATCTCTCCTTATTTCTTGACTTTCTTTCCCTGCTTTGTTGTCATCCCTTTCCACTTTGAATTATAGCTTTTTGCTTGTGTTATGCATATGATCCTTAACTATGTAGCTCTAAAATATACCTTCAAATCAAGTAATCTTACATCACTTTGTTCTATTGGAAGGATCATCTTATCCCACTTGAGCCTTGCCCTCTTCACCTCACAGATATAATCCTTCACCTCTTCATTAATTACTGTCCACAACTTCTTCTTTTATGATTAATTTTACATAGAGATCAATCATATTTTTAAGGGACTAACATATTTTCACTGCTTGTACCTTGCTATCCATATCTATAAACAAGAGCTTCCAGTTTCTCAGTTTTTGTATTATCTTTTGATTAGTCTCTTCCCACATATCCATGACTGCAATAACATAATCCTTTTAAACCCATGCTACTAAATACTTCATTTTATCATGTCCCCATAAATATAGATATTGCTGAACCTATTCATATGTGGGTACATAGTTTACAGTTATAGTCTTTGTTTTGTCTTGATTAATTTTATATCCTCACAATACTATAAACTGTCTCGGAATGTTCCACAACACTGAAATGTCCCTTTGAGGTTTTATCAGGTACAAACTAATACTTTTTGTGATATTTTACAAACGAATACTGTCTTCAAATAAAGCTGACTTTTCTTGAGTGCCATACCAATTATTATATTCTCAAATTTCTTAGTCCCTTATTTTCTTTGCCAGTGTCTCTAAATATAATGCAAATAACAAAGGGGAAAGAAGACATCCCTTCCTGATTCCTCTTTTCAGACACAAAGAAAGAGAAAAAAATTGGTGTTCTGGTGTTTAAAATGGAATACATTCATAAAGAAAGAAAAAAAAACAATAAAGAACCAGAAATTAAAGAAAAGATCAGAAAAAATATATATAATAAATTTCATATAAAACATCTGACTGGTGATCATGGGTGGAGACACAGACCCAAGGAAAAAAAAAAAAGATGTTTGCATACAAAATAGTTACGGTTGTATGGTAAGTAATCATGTGTGAACTGAAACAGAAAAAATACAGAAGGTGCTTACTGGTTGCTATACTTAACAGTACAAAAAGTGTGAAAAAGAAAAAAAAACAGAAAAAAAAGTTATACGTGTAACTGCATTCTAAATCTGTTGCATTATCAAATCAATTGCTCATGTCAGCTGTGTGAAATAAATATCCAGAAGTGTATTAAAAATGATCTTGGTTCTGTATGTTTTCTGTCCTAGTTTCCTACTCACCACTTACCACAGGGGACCCCCCTGTGCATGTATTGAAGTTACAATGTTCAAGTCTTAGTATAATCCATCAGTATTCAAGTCAGTGAATTCCTGGAGTCTGGAATAAACTTATATATATTTTTTTCTCAGATGAGTACATTATCTTTATGTAAATATTCAGATGACACATGGAAAGATGGTCAATAATATTTGTTGTGCTTAGCAGTACTGTCAGGTGTGTTTAACGTAACAGTGGCTAAGCCAAATGGCTTAAAATGAGTAAAATATTTATGAATCTGTAGTGTAAAAAAAGCTGTACAGATCTAAATGTTGTATCCCAAAGAAGGTGTACTCCATTGTAGTCCCTAGAAATTAATGTATTATTTCATTTTTATTTTATTCCTATTACATGTTTAAGCCCACTAGTCGCAAATATCCCTTTTCAAGCACAGCCCAGGAGCAATGTCTGATAAACTGACTTGCTTAGAGTCATATAGCTGGCAAATGACAATTGAGAAAAATCATTCAGAACTGCAGGTTGAAGCATGTCAAAAGTTCATACAGTTCTGATGGGGTTGGCAAAATGGTTAAGGTGCTTTCCTTACAGGCACAAGGTACTCTGATTGATTCTCATCTTTGAGGGATATTGGCTAAGCTTACATTGGCCCATAAGGGCAGCTAACCTAGTACTTACCTAGGAACTATGAAACTTAAAACATCAAAATGGTGAGGAAACAAAATGGCAAACACAAATGCCCTAAACACCAAAAGATCAAAACTTCTGATTTAAAGCCCCCTGTATCTTCATGCAAGGGTCAGCCGCCACTTATTCCTTCCACTGACTAGTTTTCCATATAGACTTAGTGTTGCTCTTCATGGATTACCACTATGAAAGTCTAAAATGCAGGACAGTGACCACCACCCTGTATACCAAATCCATAGTCATACAAATATGAATAAGGGGGAAATCTCCCATAGCTAAGAAACCATTGACAATGGAAACTTAAAAATTGCACTTGCAGCTATTTTTATGGAAAAACACAACTGACACTCAAGCAGTTGATGCTGTCTACCTGTAGATATATCACGTTCACAAACTCCAAGACATGAAACTAGAATCAGATTATCTCTTATGCATTCATTCTTGTGCAGTAGAATTTGACCACATTGATGAGCAGTAACAATAGCTCTATGTCATTCGATGCATTCTCCTGAATCATGCTGATCTCACCATTCATGGCAAGTTGAAGGTTGAAGAATAGTGATTATACATTTGACAGTATTTCAAAATAATGTTCATTAAATAAATAAACCTATCAAACTGAAAAAGTGACGTTATGTGCAGCTGAAACCATGGTATAAAACTTCTTAAAGCTGTTAAATTACATACTTTGTCAACAATTATTTCATGTGGTTAGGAATGACTATGAGAATTGTTAGTTTAAAATATAAAGTAATAACAGTAATTAAAACTATTTGGTTAAATCTTTACTGATTTTTCTTACCAGATCAGTTATTCAGCATCTATTATGGCACTGAGTGACAAAAATCAGTTTCCTTCATTTCTCAGGACCATCCCAAGTGACCTGTTCCAGTCTGTTGGTTTAGCTCACCTAGTGCTGTATTTTGGCTGGACATGGGTTGGAATGTTAGCAGAGAGCAGTGACTATGGTCAGCAAGGAAGTCAGATAATAAAAGAAGAACTTATTAAAGCTGGTGTCTGCATTGCATTCTTTGAAACAATATCTACTGTGTTCACAGATAAAATTCAGTTCATAAGTGAAATTATTCAAAAGTCTTCTGCAAATGTGATAGTTATTTATGCCACTGACTTCAACATATATCCCATTATGGAAGAGATTGTTAGGAATAATGTCACTGGGAAAGTCTGGATTGCTAGTGATGCTTGGGCAAATTCTCCCTTGTTTTCCAACCAAAAATATTATAAAACTCTTCAAGGAACACTTGCTTTCATGATATGGAGAGGAGAAATGTTAGGATTCAAGGAGTATATTTATAAACTTAATCCTCATAGTGACCAAGAAAATATATTTCTAAAGACATTTTGGGAAATGGTATTTGACTGCAGACTACATTATCTGGTGACAAATGAAACAATTAATAGACAAGTCAAGGAAGCCCAGATATGTACAGGAGATGAGACGCTTCAGTCAACCAGTATGAATTTTTTTGATCTTGAGCAGTTGAGATTTACTTATAATGTGTACAATGCCATATATGCTGTTGCACATGCTTTACATAACTTGGCAGTTTGCAGAAGTGGAGAAGGGCCATTTTTCAATGCCACCTGTACAACAGTTAATGATTTTAAACCATGGCAGGTAAAAATATATAAATATATAGCATTTCTTTGCTTACCTTTTTATTAAATACATATATTGTCATGTTGTAACATAAAGCAGAGTCAGAGACAACTGCTTATCTTCGAGAATTGCCTGTAAGTGCTTTGATAATACATGAAAAGAACATTTTACTGGCACCAATATATGGTCATTTTGCTTCCTGGTATCAACAGGTGTTTGACATTAAATGTAATTTTGTGGTCATTGATGATATCATATTTGTAATAATACTGTGTGCCAGTTCATAGGTTAGTACTAAGCTAACTACTCTTGTGAGTCATTTTAAGCCTAGCCAATTGTCCCTTGCGAGACTCAAACTTTGCACTTTGTATTTGTAAGGTAAACACCTTAACCATTAGGCCACCCTCCCAACCCCTCCCAACTTTCCCAAGTTTGGAGGTTATGTATCCATTAGGCTGAAGACATGGTACTGGCATATCAAAGAAATGGCGCAAATGCAAAACAAGGCTAACATAAAAATGTTATCAGTGCAGACTGTTGCTAAAATACACTTTAAAAAGCGAGCAATAAAATGGCTGACAAAAGATGTGTATTTGATTTTTCTTTACCACATTTTTTTTCATTTTCTTATACCCAGTTTGTTTTATTTCTTCATAACAAGCAAGATAGAAGCTATCCTGCACACTAAATGGACATAAAGCAAGAATCAGTTTGAATGAATTGTAGGGGATACCTATATGTGTGTGTGTATATACATATATATATATATATATATATATATATATATATATATATATATATATATATATATATATATATATATATATATATATATGGGTCTAGGACAGTCTACCGAAAGACTGTTTCACCGAAAGTGAAACGTGATGTCACGTTTTCGCAAAAGCACTTTTTAACAAAAAAAGTACTTTTGCGAAACTTTTGCAAAAGTACAGGGAATCGGAGGGAAGTGGTAGTGGGAGAGATCGGACTACAGTGGGGATAAGGGAATATTCCCTTTTCCCCAATGTAGTGTGATCTCGGAGTGAGAATATAAAAGTAGGGGTGTGTGGGGTGGAGCCCCCCACGTGGGGGGTGCAGGGGGGTGAAACACCCTGCGTAAACATGGTGTATGTGTTTTTTTTGTTTTTGTTTTTGTGTGTGTGTCTTTTATCTTCCATTTACCGAAACTGCTTTTTCGGTGAAAGCAGTTTTGGTAAACAGTGTTCGGTAGGGTTGGATTCGGACAATTGGTCTTTCGATCAACTGTCCTAGATCCATATATATACATATATCCATATATATATATATATATATATATATATATATATATATATATATATATATTTCGAACAAGCAGGCAAGCTGAGGAGCAGGAGTCAAAATTTGTATAAAATCCACCGAGTTTATTGTACAAATGGTAAGTGCTTTCACAAATAAATTTGCTTCATCAGACCTAACTGATCAAATTAGGTCATTTCCTTTTATACTCAATTAAATTCAAACTAACCAGTCATACATTTGCACATTTAAAGATGTACTTACATATATAAAATATAACCCAGAAATATATTTAAAAACATTGTAAAAATACATAATAACTCAAATAAAATCTACATTATTTCCTAATTCTCCTACTTCTCAGTTTTGCTGTAATAGCTATATGGTCATTTAGCCCCTTACCCAAATGGGCTCTGAGCCTAACAATCCATGTAAGTTCCTTTGTCTCAGTTCTATTAGATATATCTCCCAACCTCTCATCATCATATATTAACTCTAACACTCGAAATCTAAACTGATGACTATCATCATTCTCAACAGTGTGTTTTGCTAAGGCACTATACATATGCCCTCGTCTATAACAATACATATGGTCGCAAATTCGTTCACGAAGGCATCTGTTCATCTCCCCTACACACACACACACACACACACACACACACACACAAACACACAAACACACACACGTGACTGCACATGTGGGTAGAAACACACACACCTACACATAAACTTTACCACGAACATTTCTAATCCAGCTATCTAATTTGTGTCTGAATATATAAGGAACTGTTCAGTATTGAATCCCAGCAAAAGGAAGTCAATTTCCCATTCAGCCCATCTGTCTGGTAGCTGACCATTTCACATTTTGAACTAAGAGTTTACCTAAGTTTCTAGCCATGCCTCTAAGCCAACTTATGGTGGAATCTACTTTCTCAAGATCCTTGTTTTAGCAGATAAAATGCAATACTTCTCGCTTTTTCTGACAGTTGTTCATCTCATGTCTACCTCAGAAGCATGCATTCAGAGTGCACACATTTATGACAATATTGCTGTAATACGTGAGATTTCAGAAAAATGAATCATGCAGTGTGTGACACCTATAATTTTTCTGGTTCATATTTTCTTTCTGTAGCTTCTCCACTATCTAAAGAATGTTCATTTCTGGAACAAGAATGGAGAGGAGGTCTTCTTTGACAAGTATGGAAACACACCAGCATTGTATGGCATTCTTAATTGGCAGCCAACGACAAGTGGTTCTTTTAGATATGTGGAGGTTGGACATTTCAAGTCTGGTACTGCAAATGGCCATGAGCTAATGATAGATGCGAATTCTGTTCTATGGAACAAAGGATATAAAGAGGTAAGAATGAAGAGAATGTAACCATTTTACTGTAGAAGGCTCTTTCTTTCTTTCTTTCTTTCTTTTTTTTTGTTTTGCTATCTGATGTATTTAAACATATTCATTTTTTAACATATATCATTACATGTAATTTTGTTTACTTTACTTTTAGTCAGACTTATACTGGTGAGTGCTGAAGGCTGTTGCTCTGCATAGCTAATGAACTTTATCTTACTGCCTAAGTTTTTATCTCTAAACAGTTTAACTTTGATCAAGTCTCTTAACCAAACCAGTTCTCCAGAATTACCCTGAAAAGATGTGCGTGCGTATACTGGCTCTTTTCTTACTAATAAGAATAATTCATAGCCAAATGAAAAACATTCCATTTTAGAAACAATCAATTCCTCTAACATGATTGCAGGAAGTATCTATAGCAAGCATTTGTTTTAATTATTTTTTAATCATATGCTCAGTATCCAGCACTGCCTCTAGGTAAGCTCACTAGTGCAATTAGGCAGTAATGCATTTCCTAGTCTCTTATGCTCTGCACAGCACTGAATCACATTAATAATTAAGTTAATGTCTCAGTAACAAATTACCTCTGCACTTTAAGCAGAGTGGCAGCTTCTGCCTCCTTCAAGAATAAACTTGAAAACAGGCTGGGTACCCACATGGCTATGCCCTGCCTAGCATTTTTTGCTCTTCTGGAAGAAGGGAGTACTTGTTGAGGGTTGTAATAAAGTTCTAGATGACAACAGTATATTTCCTGAGTTATATAAATAATTGTCTAAAATGTTTTATTTCTTTAACAAAACGTATTCACAGAATTTAAGTACTACATCTGCAATGAAACAAAGAACAAAAAAACAGGGTATATGAATGTGCAGCCAAACCAAAACTAGGAAACACAACTGCAAAAAGGCTCATGTAGTGTTGAAAACCAGTACCATTTAACACCAATATAACAACACATCAATAGAGTAAAAACAAATGGAAACATATAAAAACATTTAAAACAAATTTAATATAGTGAAAATTTCAAAAACAATAACTCTGGTTTAGTACTTTTGTCCCTGAAGCAGGACTATATCAGAACCAGTTTATCAATAGAAAGCAAGATTTGAATAGAAAAAACTAATTGATCATGTGATAAAAAACTCTTAATAGAAAGACTTTGTTTAAAAAGCATACACCATAATCGTATATATTTAGAAATGTATTTAAAAACATACTTAGGAAATCATTCCCACACTAACATACCAGCATTAATCCATTGCCAAAAAATCAAAAAGCAAATTTTTGAAAATTGTAAGATATATACAAGAATGGAAAAATACAACTACTGATTAATTGCAGGTAAAACATTCATAATTTAGCAGCTCTTAATTTTAATACAGGGAGAATTGAAAACTGTTCATTGAGTCTTGAGATAACTGAAGATCTCAATCTAAGTATTAAACTTACATTTCCTAGGGACCCCCTTGCTCATTATATGGGACAACTTATAATAAACCAAACAGAAATTTGATAAAATCAGGACAACTCTATGTATGTCTGTATAAAGAGTTATTAGAATTACATTTAAGAATATCATAATTATATTCTTAAATTCTTTTATTGAAATAGTCTCTCAGTCTTCTTGATGTAAAAACTTGGACAACTAGAACACAGAGCAACATAACTTACTCATTTGGTAACACAATTACAATTAGCAAGATTTATCGGGTACCTGTTATTTAATCGACCGTTTAGAATGTCGAATACTGAAAGTTCGAATGGAGAAGTTCAAAAAATAGAAATGTCAAAGCTGTGGAAATTCGAGTTCTTTCCCAGGGAAATAATTCATTTGGCTGTTTCTGCAGTTTTGACATTTTTTGTACTGTGGTACAAAAGTTACAGATCGGGTTAAAGTAAGTCTGCGAGTGTAATGGACGTTGGGGTTAGGGTGCAGGTAAGGTAAGTGTGCGAAAGTGACGGACTTTAGGGTTAGGGCACGGGTAAGGTAAGTGTGCGATAGTGACGGACTTTAAGGTTAGGGTACAGGTAAGGTAAGTGTATGATAGTGACGGACTTTAGGGCTAGGGTGCGGGAAAGGTAAGTGTGCGATAGTGACGGACTTTAGGGTTAGGGTGCGGGTAAGGTAAGTGTGCGATAGTGACGGACCTTAGGGTTAGGGTTTGGGTTAAGGTTAGTCAATAGACAGTTGTGTATGTAAGGTATAGTGTAGGTTTATTAGGTTTTTGGTGTGCCTGTGTTGTGTGTGTGTTTTTTGGAACAGCAAATTTTTTCCCTGGGAAAAACTTTGTTGTTCTGAGGTTTCGATGTTGTCATATTTCGAACTTCAAAGTGCGAACATATGGTGTTCAAAATTTTGGAAGTTCTATTATATGACATAGACCCATTTTATCTTAGGATAATAGTGAGTGTATAAATTAATATAATTTTGTTCTAACTCAAAGGAACATGTCTCCTCATGCCAGTAGTTTTTTTTTTTTTTTTGTACTCAAACAAGTTTTTAAAATTTCTAGCTGCCGTATAAACAAATTTGGGAACTTCCCCTAAAGTTTTGAATATATCATCAAGCCAGCACATAAAACTCTACTGCCAATCATTAGCAGACCGGAATTCCGCTGTGGCGGCCCCTAACCCGGAAAAGCCGAAAGACACAAACACAAACAAACATCATCAACTTTAATGATGTTCCAGTTCTTATACATAATATCTTTGACAAACCATAAATCCAAATTATATTTAATAACAAAAGAGTTGGTAAATCCTCCCTTATCCATCTGCTCAGTTGAAGAGGCTTGCAGTAAGCAACCCTACAATCAGTGCCAAACAATGGGTGATATTTAGTACCCCAACCTTTAGATACTTTGTCCTGTAATGTAATCAACAATTTAAGTGGATACCCCCTTTCCATGATTATATTAACTATGTTGTCACATTCTGAATTAAATATATCAAAGTTAGAACTCATTCAGGCAATTTTAAGTAATTGTACACTAAATGTTTTTAATGTAAAACCAGGGGTGACAGCGATTGAAACTTAATAAGTGTTGGAAAAGGTGGGTTTCCTGTAAACAGCAGACTCAGAACATCCCTTTGATTTATCCTTGCAGACTGTGACATCTAAATATTTAATAGAATCAATAAATTGTTGATGTATAAAATTTAACAATGTGGTAGTGTGATTTATATATAGAATGAAATTTGAGATCCTGTCACTAGGTGGCACCCAAAAAATAAACATAATATCTAGGTAATGTAAATAAATCCACCAACAATCCTGGTACATTGCATCCAGAATATAGGGTTTCTCCCAGGTGTACATAACCAAGTTGGCATAAATAGGAGCACAAGCCGCTCCCATAGCTACCCCATGAACCTGTTGAAAAGATTCTCCTTCAAAAAATATGAAGTCGTTATATAGGATAAATTCCATAAATTTTATAACCAAATTAATGAGAGAATCATCAAGTGAAGATAATTCAGCTATAGCAGTATGAAAAAATTCTAACCTAATTTTATGCAGTATACTAGTAAACAAATCAGTCACAGCAACCGATAAAAAATACATTCATCACTGTAATGACAATAATAATACTGCTTTGTCAAAAAGTCTCCCAGATCTTTAATTATGTGACCCGCAAGACAAAGAGAATTTTTTAAAATGTGATCTACAAAGACCATGAGGAGGTATGTCTTGGAACCCTGTATGGCAACTGTTAGCCTGTATGGTGTGTTATAGATGGTCCTGTCAACCTTAGGAATATCAAAAGCTGCTGGTATTAAAGGGTTCTTCATGTATAAAAATTTGTATGTATTCACTCGGATTACGCCTTGCTTCAAGGAGTTCTCTAAAAGCAAATCAATCTTTTTGTATGCTATAAAAATCTCATTTTTAGAAACTGTATCATAATTGTTGGCATCCTGTAACACACTAATGATCTGGCAAGTGCAATCTACTTTTATCAGGTACTATCACCCACAAAGTAAGATCATTTCTTAAACCTTATAGGGTAGCACAGTCTTCCTACATTAATTCTGATATCACTGAAAATGAGACTTTTGTAAAGTATAAAAATCTCTTTAGAACTTCTTTCGAAAATAAGTAAAGTAGAATTATGAGGAGGATCGGAAACACTTTTCTTTTTAAAGAGAAAATTAAAATTAATAGATTCTTTTGGATTGTATGGAGTAAGTTGAAAATTGAGCTTCCTGGTAAATAGTTTTACTTCTAACAATAAATCTGAAAAGTCTGACAGGAATCCCAGTATAGTTAAAAATATTAAAAACTCTGTATAACATTTGACATCGTGGGAAGACATATTATCAGAGTCAGATGATGTTAAAATGACCCATTGTTCTGAGGATTGAGATCTCTTCCATTCCAGTTGCCTTTTTTCTGATCCTGCTCTTTCCCCTCCACCCAATCCAGGTGAAAAGGTGGGTGGATGTTGAAAAGAAATGGCAATTCTGGTAGGTCTTATTATGGTTCTCTAACCTCCATACCAAAAACAAACTAGAAACACTGGCAACCACTCAATTTTAGTACATCAGTGCATTTCAAAGGACTCCATTTATTAAACCAGTTATAAAAACATAGAACAAAAGATTAAGGATTAAGTGGGAAGTGAAATGGCAAATCAAGTTAAATGCCAGTTATCCTCCAGGAATAAATATATCTATGTATCGTTTGTTGGTATTTAGAGCTAATAGTTTTTAAAGCCTGTGTCATGTTTTTTAATAAAACTCTTTTAACAAGTTTTTTTAAAATGTTTTTCTTCACTATCTTAGGTCTAAATGATGCTTCTCAATAATAGGGTTTTTAATTAATGAAAGGCTGAAGTAACTTTTATGTTTTGAAGTAACGGTTTTATTTATGTTATACAAAGAAAAGCTGAAAAGGTTGTACGTAGTTAGCATTGTTTCCAATAATATGTTTATAAGCTATGTAATCATTGTTTTAACTCGGACTGGGTAGACAGTTTATTGCATTTTGTTTCTTCAATCGATTCATGATTTTTGAATGGATGTGGATGTGTTCTAAGGGGATTTGTTTCTTTAATTCATGTCTAATTATCAACACTGTGATGTGACCTTGTGTATATAAAGTGGAAAATCAATTTTTTTTTATTCTGAAGAAGTCCACAAGGGATGGATGAAAGTGCTTAATCCTTAATCTTTTTTGTATGTTTTTATAACTGGTTAAATAAACGGAGTCCTTTGAACTGTACTGGAGTACTGGAGTGGAGTGGCTGCCATTGTTACTGGTTTGTTTTTGGTTTGGTGTTTGCTGGGAAAGCTGTTTTATTCATTTGGGTTCTCTAACTTCTCTGATCTCCATGGAAGGGTAGGAAAATTCGTATTGCATCCATCCACAGAAAGGTTGGGGTGGTATATTAGAAGTAGGAAAGGAATTTAAATCAAAAGAATTGAAAACACTCTCCCCAACAGATGAAATAGAATTACTGGATGAATTCTCAGATGCATTTTATCATATTTGAATTTAGATAAACTTTAACAGGAAACCTAAGTTATTGAGCATAGGATATGCTGCATTACTTAAGCAATAACCAATGATGTGGAGTGGTATATTGAAGATTTACCCTTGGTTGGCGTGGTTTAATCATGAGGGTGAAGCCCGAGTGATTAAATAAAGCCAACCATGGGTAAATTTCAATATACCACAACCACAAAGTTGGTTATTGCTATTATACAATGACATTATTTAAGAAAAAAAAAATACTTTTCTTAAATAATGTCTTTGTATAACAGCGCATTACTGTTCTTCCGCCGGTAGTAGTATACTGCTTCCTTGTGTTGATGAACTGCTCATGGGTATGGGACTTGTGTTCCTATGCATACCCAGTACATCAATGCTTTGAAACTGAATCAATGGAGAAAAGAAAGTCTCCATTGCTCCGTTTTTTCTTTTTTTTTCTTTATTAAAAAAATAAAAGGTTTTGGACACTTTATGCCAACGGAAAAAAGTCCAGGCGACCGGATCTTTTTCCATTGGTATATTGTGGGATTTACAACGAGCATGCTGGCCAATCAGCGTACACGTTTTGGAATATTAATGGGGGGGTCATTGTATAATAGCATATTTATTCTGGTCCCTAGATGTAGAATATCATGTACCATGTCAACAAAAGTTAGTGTCAATGGTGTGTTTCTAGAAATATATGTTTGCTGTACTCATATAAACAGAGATGGGAATCTTTTCTTGGTTCTTTGGTTTTGGCATAGGAGCTATTAGTGATACATAAGGAATTGGATGAGTCACTGTTTTATTATACCTACTTTTTCTAATTTGAATATTTATTTTAGGGTTGTCTTCCAGATGTGAAAAGGAGATATGGTTCATGCAGCCATGACCCTTTGCAGAGAAATGTGTGAAACTCACTTCTGTGATTCAGTCTTGACTGAAAGCTCGTAATACCTCTTATTCTGTTGGCTTAATCCCACCTAATCCTTAAATAATATAAATAGTTTGGAGGTCCAAAAACCATGGCATAATTTACAAGGCCCTTCTTCTTCTGTGCCAATTATTTCTTCTGGTTTTATCTGAGTTGTTCCTGAAAGCATCTTAGTCAAACAAACAAATGTCATTTAAAGGTATTCTTCTGTAGGACTGATTTTGGGCTTTTCCTATACCATTAAATGTTTCAAAGTAGTGTCCTTGTAAAGTTTCTTCTACTATCCTTTTTCTCATATAATTTAGTCAATTTAATGCCTTGACAGTTACCAATTAACTGGCACTTATGCAAATTAAAAATGATTTCCCAATTACTTTAATTATATATGTATTTGTCTTGGTTGAGCTGCTGTGTTAAAACTTACATTTCGTTATATAGATAAGATAGTAGAAAATAAAAACATGCTGCCTATCTGGTCTATCCTATTTGTTCAAGTAGCATCTTTCATTACCAGTTGTATGCTCCATGTCTTGGGACATTTGTCATTCCACATCTTCACAAAAGGCACTTTGGGTTTCACAGTCCAACAACACATTTTCACACATAATTCCAGTCTTTTTAGATCTCTGTCTAAAACTCCACCACATCTTCTATCTTAGTATTATCATCAGATAGTTTGAGCGTTTTCTCGTTACCTTTTGTGATGTTTCATTGAAAAATACAAACAGCATTCTTCCCAAACCATTGTCAGGAGAACCCCATAATCATCCTGGTTTCCTTGAAACACTGCTTCTAAATGATTGCAAACTGTTAACCCTTTTCCACATTTAATTAACTTCTATTCCACTTCATCTCCCTTCAGCTGGCTTATCATTCTTTCTGTATACTGACTCAGGTACTTTAGCAAGCTCAAGTTCTGCAGCACCAACCAGTTCTTTGTCAAGCTTCAGCACTATCCAGTAATAAAAATAAGACTCATGTTGGACATTTAGTTAAACCTACTAAACTTTTCTTCAGTATCTTCTTTGACTCTTCCAGCTAATGATGTCAGGCCTGTTGGTTTGAAACTTAGTAAACACAAATTAATAGTCAACAGTTGGGGGGGATGATGGTATAATGATTAAGGTGTTTACCTCACAGACACAAGGTACAGAGTTTGATTCTCACCATTAAAATGGAAATTAGTTAGGCTTAAAATAGCTCACAAAGACAACTATACTACCACTAACTCATCAGCCTATGAAAAGCACTAAAATATATGTATGATAAATATATAATATAATATATATATATATATATATATATATATATATATTCACATACATGCATACATATATATGGAACCTTGGATTTAAGAGGATACTTTCTTACCCAAACAGTTCTGTAATTTTACTACCAAGAGTGCTTATTCATAAATTTAACTGGAAATCAAGTAAACCCAATCAGCTACTCCCATTTCAGTATGTATTTCCCATGGCTGTCTTATACTGTAGCACTTTTGGTTAGGATACAAGACACTAGTCCTTCAGGGAGCTATAATAAGTGAACATTGAATTCTTTATCCATTCTTATCATCCTGACTTCTAGGTTTGAGTTCAGTGAAGCCTTAGTCTGATCTCTTTTCTTATTTCTATGATTAAGTGATACGCATCAGTTTTTCAGACCATTTAATCAAATTAAGAAAGGAGCTTCTAAATTCATTAACATGGTATAAACATTACAGAAATCAACTTTTTGAGTATATATATATTTGTATCTGTAAATAAAGTTTCAGTTTCATTGACTTCTGGGGCAATATCTTACATAGTAATATAGCATTGTTGGTATATTTACTGATACTATTATAACTGTTACATGATGAAAAATGTATACCAGTGCATCTGTGCAAAAATTTGCATATATGTCTTATAAATATATTTAGTAAAGTCAGTTTTCGAATTATACTAAGACTGAGTAAAATACCAACCGCAAATTGTGTTGTCTAATTCTCCCTCTGTCATATTAAAGATATTCAGTAAGAATGTTTTCTGTTTCTGTATTTCTTGCTACTGCTGTTTTTAGAAAAACAGTTTTTGTATTCCCATTGTTTCTAGTTCATGCTGTCTATCTCATTGAATGCTTCGGGTTCTGTCACTGTTCCTCAAACAGTGTAAAATTATGTCAGTTACTGGGACAGTATGTTTGTCATTATTTCCTGAAAATAGGCAAATGAGCCATATTTATGACTAATAAAAAAGTGAAGCATGCCAGACATTGCAGTTCCCTGACGTATAGAGTCAGAGAAAAATATAAAATGTCACATTTATGTGGTGCAATCCCTCTGTGTGTGCGTGTAGGTGCATGCGCACGCATGTGTGTGTGTGTGTGTGTGTGTGTGTGTGTGTGTGTGTGTGTGTGTGTGTGTGTGTGTGTGTGTGTGTGTGTGTGTGTCTGTTGGGGAGTCCAGCCCAAATAACTAACATAATCAATAATACATAGTAATAAAATACAATATAATCAATTTGCAGCTGCTGTAACTTGAAGTAAGAAATGCATATTTTCAAGTGCAGCAATGAAAGACTTTACTAATGTGTTAACGTCATTCACCTATGCTGAAATATTTTTTTTTCTAATACCGCATTCCCCATGTGCAGTGATAGTGCTACTGGCTGAATTCACTCCTTTATATAATATTTGTGCTGAATTAACAAGCCTGACATGTTCTGTTATCTATCTATTTATGATGCCTCATCATCTCTTATTTGCTAGTTCTTATGAATCCCAGAATTAATTTTCTTAGCTTTTTCCATTCCAGGTCTACTTTTAGCAATCTGAAATTCTAACCCAGGAAGTGACCTAATCATTTTTTTTTCTAATACTTAGATACCTCAGTCTCGCTGCAGTAACAGCTGCCCGGCAGGTTACAGAAAAGCACCTCAACCAAGTCAACCAATCTGCTGTTTTATTTGCATCATTTGCTCCCAAGGAGAATTTTCTAATCAGAGTGGTAAGAAAATGGCACAATAAACTATCAGTATTCCAGAACATCGACATGCCTGTGAAAACTACAAATGTCTTTTCTTTATTGCTGTCACAGTTTCATCATTTTCAGTGTTCCTTGTTTAATTTTGTAATGATATTTTGCTCCCCCCCCCCCCTTTGGCATCTATTTCTTGATGTCAATGTGTAAGACATAAGGGTAAGCCTAACTACATTTGCTGATAACTGCAAACAAAGTACTGCTGCATGCTGCCAAACAAATACTCACATTCTCCAGCAAGGTCTTTATCAGGCTAACACCTGGTCTAATTCGAAAAAAAAGAAAGTGCAGTTTGATTGGAAACAAATTTTCCCTAATGGATGACCTGTTAAGAACCACTTACCCTTTAAAATCATCACAGTCAGTCATTCTACTTGCCACAATTAATTTCCAAATATAATTCCTCTCTGTACATCCATCATCAGATCTATTATCCAATGAAATACCCCCTTTGCTATATACCTCTCTGAATTATCTTGCCCATCTAGAGAGACACCAAAGATTCTTAGCTGAGAAAACTATTTAACTATAACTAATCCAGTTGCATAAAGGCCTTCTCACTATATTCCATCTCATACAGACTCCTTCAAGTCAATCTCTTCCTAGCTTTCCACACTATCAAACTCTCTGCCCCTTCTTGATCTCCCTCATTTATGTAAGACTAGTGGCATGATGGGAACATGCCCCGAGGACCATAACCATCATCAGCACATAAATAAGACCTACTAGTGTGGTAGTATTCTAAACCTACAAATCTTTTATTTATGCAGTAGGCTTCCCATGCATATATAACAAAAGAACACATTAGCAAATATTGATGATTTCATAGATATTTGTAAATTCAGCCCAGGACTATGTAGTGTAAGTTTCCTTTATTGGGACCACTCAAATAGTCACTTACAGAATATCTTTCTGAGAGTAGGTTCTGCATCAGACTTGTTACTAGGCCCTATATGTGCATGACCTTACATTACCAGTAGCATATCTGAGTAAATAGCTCAAAATATCTTTTAGAATTCTGCAGACACAACTGCAAGTACAAATAAGGTAAGTACACTAAGGGTAAAGATGTGGTATTTAGGAGTATTCCCCTTATTCTAAATTATGCAGGTGCTTGAGTGTGTGTGTGGGGGAGGGGCACATTACAAACAACAGTAAATGATAAGGGACAAAATTCCCAAGCAAAATCGATCGGCTTCGGGATCGAGACTGCGCTGCACAGAAGCAGTTTGATGGTGTGCTGACAGAAGAAATTATATCCAGTGGGTTGTCCACATTGAGTCACACGGCTACTGGAAATGAACAGGTCTATAGTCATCTTTTCTTGCCGTAATGCGATTTGAGCAATATATCCGTACTTTCTGAATATACTTACTTACAGAAGTTGGTAATTCCACATAATAAAATACAAGATTTGTCTTGCATTAGCTGTATGCCATACCTTATAGAACTTGATGTGTCACATAATGAGATAAATGGATTCTTCAACTTCAAACCACCAAAATACCTCAAGGTGGTGAATTTTGCATATAATCATATCAGTAAAATGAAAGATCTTTCTGCATATCAAGCTTTGGCTGTACTTATACTGGACACTGTACTCTGAAATTGCTGTTGGCCATTCACCTAACTGTTATTTTCCTTCTCTAACCTTCATAGCTCTCAACCTCCTCTCTGCCTTAAGAACTTGGGAATCTACCTGCCTGGTCACTAAAGACTTCCATCTCATCTGCATCCCTAAGAATCCTTTGTCCTGTGCTCTAAATCCCTCCCTACTAAGGAGTAAAAGAAAGTATGTTGACCCCCTGATAAAACTGTGTACAGAATTGTTCTTTAAGACATAAAAACAAGTAGTGTATGTTATAAGTCTCCCTCCTGAGCCAGGTTCCCAGCAGCCAGTTCTAACTCTCAAATTACTTTTAACCCATCTAGTCTTGGTTCTATTAATTGACCTACTTTTTCTTCTTTATTTCTACTTTGCCAACTAGCTGTAATTCAAGCTGTTGTCCACCAGGTGGGACCCTTAACTAGGCTTCTTAAAATCCATTTTCTCTTCACTAGTATTGTATCCCTCATTACTTCTTATTTTCTCTTCATTTTTCTCCTCTTTTCTATTACTACCCCCTCTGTTAGCTATATTCCCTTTCCCCTCTCTACTATCCCCTATTAACTAATTATTGTACTAATACTTCCCACTCACCTGGAATTACCTAGAGCTCCTCTACAATTGGTAGCTTTCTGATTGTCTCTAGGATCTCATCTTTTACTTGCTCTAACCCGCTCTGTTTGCCCTGTGGGCTCACTCCGCTCTCCTGCCCTACCCCAAAATTCCACCCACCCCCAGAGGTCCTAACCTTATACCTATCAAACCACATCCCTTCTCCATTTCAGCTGTCACAGTCACACTTCCATCACATAATCTTCTCTATTTTCCCACCTTTTTTTCTCAACAACTTCCTCTCTCCCATCTCTCTCTTTTACCTTTCCTGACCCCACCAATTTTACTACTGCACCTATAGTTATAATTTATATCTACCATGTCTATAAATAAACCCTCCACCATAATCCACTTACAAATGTTACTCATACTTACACTTCTACCTCCATTAACTCTTGCCTACCTGTTAACCTCCTATGAGCACCCAGTATATACAAACTTGCTATACCCTACTAAACAATCTACCTCTTCTTCACTAGCCTCTCACACTGACCATTTCAACATTACATCCATACCCAACTATCTATTACTTAAATACCATAGGACAGCACACATTAGATATAACTTCCCTAATTCCAGAAGGTATCCATTTCTTCTCAGTAAATACACTAATAATCAATATCTAACACTACTCCACTCCCTAAAGGATGGAGACATTCATCCAAACCCAGGCCCAAACACCTCCATTACCATTCAACTCGTTAACCCAACCCCCTCTACCATTCACCCACTTAAAAAAACTCCAAACTCACTCTTAATAGCTCACCTCAACACACCTAGCAATAATAAAATAACACAACTCCATGCTCTCTTGGAACTCTACTCATTTGATATTATTTGGCTAAGAGAAACTTGGTTAAAACCAGTAACAAAAGACAATGAAATTTTACCACCTGGTTGCAACATCATACGTCTTGACCGTGTAACCAAGAAAGGTGGTGGAGTAGCTGTTCTATTCAAATCTGATTTTCAAATAACCATCTTTAACCAAAAACCTCCTCAAGACTCAAATGCTGAGATACTTATTACCAAGTTTCAGCTAAACCCAGTCAAATCTATCTATATTATTTGCAGCTATGTTCCTCCAGGTAATAACATCACTACCATTGAAAACATCCTTTGTTGGTTATCTCTAAACCTTCCCCAAGAAACCATAATCCTAGGTGATTTTAACATTGATTGGAATGTTTGCAATAACAACTGCCCCACAAACCATATTAATCTCTATGGGTTTACCCAAACTATTACCTCCCCTACTAGAATAAACAAGAATAATAAGAAAGAAAGCACCTTAGATTGGATACTTATTAATAATCAACCCCAGACTTATGAAGCCGGAACCCTCCCTGATGACATAAGCAACCACTCACTAACCTAGATTATCAGGCTCAAAACCAATCCACCCATTCAACCCATATTTAGGGCAATTAGAACTAAGAAATAATTCAACTTAGATCTATTCCTAAGTGAACTTAAAGCATGTAATTGGTCCCCCTTAAAACGCCTTTCTCTTGATGAAGCTGTTGATTACTTTAATACTCATTTCCTAAACATACTCAACCACCATGCTCCTACCCTCTCTGTCAGGATAAGAACTAAATCTGCTCCATGCCTTACTAAGGAAACCAAGCAAAAAATCCATTTCAGAAATAAATACTGGAATAAATCACGCTTAACTAAAAACCATGCTGATCTCCAAAACTACAAACAACTGAGAAATGAAACAAAAAAAAACTATATAGTTTGATTAAAAAAAAAAACTATTACCTACAATTTCAGCAGACCCACCAGAATAAACCTCAAAAGTTCTGGTCAAGTATTAATCAATTATTACATCCAAGTCAATCTATCACACCTAACCCTCTAGGCACTGACAAAGACAATCCTAAACAAACTGCTAACGCCTTTAACACCTTTTTCACCAAAGCAATTCAAACTCTTGCCTCTCAGCTCTCTCCTCAAAACATAACAACATCTAATTTTGACTCCAACCCACCTCCCCCATTTCTCTTCCAACCTGTCCCCATAGCATTTATTCTCACCCTTATCTAAAAACTGAAACCATGCACTCTTTCTGCTGACCGACTACCCTCAGAATACCTACAGATAGCAGCCAAATCTATTGCTTACCCCATCTCCATTCTCATCAATAGAACCATCTCTGAAGGATATATCCCCAAATGTTGGAAAGTCTCTCATATTATTCCCCTTCATAAAGGGGGAGACTCCACTGAACTCTCCAACTATTGTCCCATAGCCCTACTCTCTCCTTTATCTAAGATCATGGAAAGATGTACCCACAGGCAATTGCTTGACCACCTTCTCCATAATAACCTGCTTTCCAACTCCCAGCATGGGTTTCGACCTTCCCATAGCACAACTACTGCCCTCCTTTCCTTTAGTGACACTATCAATAACAACCATAATCTTAACAAGCTCTCCTCTGCACTTTTCATAGACCTCTCCAAGGCTTTCGACATGGTAAATCACACTATACTCATAAACATTCTCAAATCTTTGTCTCTTGATCCACTAGCTATAAAATGGTTCCATTCCTACTTAAATAACAGACATCAAGCTGTGCTCTGGAACAACGTTCTTTCTACCCATCTACCTGTTAATATTGGTGTTCCTCAAGGCTCCATACTGGGCCCTCTCCTGTTTTCTATATTCATCAATGACCTTCACCAAGTAGTTCCCCAAGCTACATGTATACAATACGCGGATGACTCCACACTTATATGCTCAGCCACATCTGTATCAGAACTTCACTCCCTTTCTCAAGACATATTTAACTCTGTAGAAATATGGTTTACAAAACACTGTCTCCTATTAAACCCTAAAAAAACTAAACTTCTCCTTTTTACACCTACCAGTAAATCTCCCCCAATAGACTTCACTGTATCATCCAATGATGGTACACTCATATCCCAAGATCTAACTACCAAACTACTAGGTATCACCATAGGCAATAACCTAAACTTTGATGCCCATATCAACAACATTCTGAAAACTACTAATAAAAAAATAGGCTCTCTTTATAGGATCAAATCCTTCCTCACTCCTGCAACTAGAATAACTATTGCCCACACCCATCTAATCTCTACCCTTCTTTATGCCTCACCCATATTTACCAATCTGTCAAAAAATAACCTTAAGAAACTAGAAAACTCCTATAATAGCATTGCCAGATTTGCCACAGGCAACCCATACAGAACACACCACTGTATTAATCTAAAGCATCTAGGGTGGCTTGAACTACAGCAGCAGCTGAAATTTAATCAACTGGCCATCGTCCACAAAATTCTTTATCAACCTGCCAAAACACCCATCCTATCTAACCTTATTCATCCCTATGATAACCTGAAATCCCTAAGATCTTCACAAAAATATCGTGCATATGTCAATAAATCAAACAATAGAGCTGGAGACTCTCTTTTTTCTAATTCTATTGGAAAAACCTGGAACCTACTTCCCTCTGAACTTACCACAGTTCCCTGTATTACTCTGTTTAAAAATAAACTTAAACTCTTCCTGAAAGCACATTGGATGTGCCCCTGTTCTAAACCTGACTGACCAACTTATCCCTTATTACTTGAATCACCCTACCTTCTCATCTCTGAAACTATTTCATCTTAACTACTACTATGCTTCTCATCTCTGAAACGATTTCATCTTAACAACTACTATGCTTCTCATCTCTGAAACTATTTCATCTTAACTACTACTATGCTTCCTCTCTATCATAGTCTTACTTATTACGTGATTCTCTAAAACATGTCACATATTACTTCTAGATGTGTTACTTAACTACTTCTCCATTTCACTTTCCTTTATCTTCCTTTCTTATCTACATCTATACTATATTTTCTTTTCTTTTCTTAGCTATTATTATTTATCAACAATTAAATGTAACTTCATTTAATTATACTAAGTCTAGTCAAATATGTGTAGCATTCTTTATATGTACTTTATAAATTTTCAACCTCATATTATTTCTCTTTTCTTTACAGAAAATGTATTTGCATTCTAAATATGTATTTCTGTAGATGTGAACTTTATTTGAAATGTGTGGAGCTTTTCTCCCCGGGCCTCTATTGAAAATGGACATATATCCAGCTAGACTAGCCAGGTCAACAAATGTAAAATAAAATAAAATAAAATAAATAAAAGCTTTTTTTAATGATATTTAAGCACATCACAGTATTCTCTGTAATTGCCTGAAAATCCCACCATATTCTTCAGATGTATGGTACTCTCTATTATAGGTTTCATACTACTGACAGAAAGCCTGGATTTTTATTCAGGGAGATACCATTTGAGGAGTAGCTGGAGAAACCCTTGGTATGGGCTAATTTGTGAAAGTTAGCATTTCATCTGAGAAAAAGAAAAGAATGGAATTTTACGAAGACAAATCATCTGGAGAAATATTACTTGGAAGGTACCCTGCTGACCAAACCTGAGAAGGAAACAACATATCATCATACATCTGAAGAATAACTCCAAACACAGTGAACAAATTACTAGAATTAGGAGACTAGAAAGTTGTATCAGAGTGGATACAGAAATGGGAGCAGAGAAGGGTACACTACCCCATTATAAGGCTACCACACAAAGTATTCTGAACAGCTAAGTGCATCCTGCTTTATACATGCCTTTCTGTCAATGGTACAGTTTAGTGGAAGGCGAGGAATACATGGTGATATATCGAGTAATCTGATTAAAAGGGAAGGGTCACTGCTCTAAAAAGAAGGACATGAGAATGAAGACAGGTGGTAAGGTATGAAAAAATAGTGAGTCTGGATGCTGTTGGTGTTAGAGAACTTAGAAGTAAAATAGGTAAGAAACGCTCCAAAGGATGATGAATAGTTGGGAAAATCATCTCAGAAAAATCACACAATGTACTTCATTCATTTAAAATTTTGTTAAATGAGAATGAAGGCTTTTATACTGGCTTTTTTTGGAAATGCCCAGCACTAATATATACCTTCACAGTTTTATCTATAAACAATAAAATGTATGTGATACTGTGAAATGGGAGGAAATTAAAGTACCCAAATAAAGTCCATTCAGAATATGCAAACTTCACATTTACAGTTAAGTTATAAGAAGCAAGGAATGAATCCCAGACCTTGAAGTTCTGTGGCACAGATAATATCACCTAACCATCAGATTACCCTTATTCATGACTCTGCAGTCCATCTCTGAATAGGGAAGATGGTATTAGTCTAGCATATGTTCTAGATGTCACAAGTGCAATGATGGACTAAAGAGGAGGTATAAAATGTGGAAACTAGGATATTATGGATATAGCTGAAGAGCTACCTAACAGTTTTATGAGTCAAACTGACAGAACTGGAGATGCTTCTATCAGTAATACTTGTATATCCATTCAGCCTGCTCATATATCAGCATTAAAGTGATGCCTGCAGATATAGAACTGGATGGGCAAAGATCTGAGTATTTTTGCCCTTGGTTTAATTCTTAAAGTGTACTGCTTCCATAACACATAGTCTGCATTAACTTTTTTTTTTCAAAATGAACCTTCAGTATGACACTGTTATTTTGAACAATGTTATGAAATTTAACAGCATGGTATAACATTACTGTGAGAAATATAAACTTAGTATTGCCTTTTCTTCTTTTGTAGATTCTGTTTCTTGCCTTAAGTGTCCCAGTGATCAGTGGCCCAATGTGAAACAAGACAAGTGCATTAAGAAACAGCTGGAGTACCTTTCTTACGAAGAGCCCCTTGGGGAAACGTTAGCCACAGTTCCTATAGTCATGGCTCTGACTGCTATTATTGTCTTTGTTATCTTTGTGAAGTCCCATAACACTCCTGTTGTCAAAGCAAACAACCGTGAACTGAGCTATGTCCTCTTGATTAGCCTAACACTGTGCTTTCTCTGTTCACTGATCTTCATTGGTCAGCCCATCCATTTGACTTGTATGCTGCGCCAAATTATTTTTAGCATTATTTTTACATTTTCTGTCTCTTGTGTTTTAGCCAAAACTGTAGTGGTAGTCATTGCCTTTAATGCTAGCAAACCAAACAGCAGTCTGAGAAAGTATGCTGGCCCCAGGCTGCCAAAATCTTTAGTTACACTGTGTACACTTATCCAAGTTCTATTATGTACTATTTGGATAATTATCTGCCCTCCATTCCAGGATAAAAACACAACTTCTGTAACAGGGAAGATCATTATAGAATGCAGTGAATGCTCACCCACAGCATTTTGGTGTATGCTGTCTTATATGGGCCTGTTAGCCACTATAAGCCTTGTTGTAGCATTTCTGTCCAGGAACCTCCCAGATAGCTTTAATGAGGCTAAATACATCACATTCAGTATGCTGGTTTTTGTCTCTGTATGGATGTCATTCATCCCAGCCTACCTGAGCACACAAGGGAAGTACATGGTAGCTGTGGAAGTGTTTGCCATTGTGTCCTCTGGTGCTGGTCTTCTGGTTTGTATATTTGTACCTAAATGTTACATTATTCTGCTTAGGCCTGAAATGAACACGAGAGATTACTTAATGGGAAAAGGTGTCTTTAAGAAATGACATGATAAAAATATGTATCAGTAGTACTTGGTGACTGTGGAAGTAGCAACTGTTGTGTCCTGTGGTGCTGATCTCCTGGTTTGTAAATGTACACATAAAGGCTACATTATTCTCCATGGACTTTATATGAAGATCAGAGCACAAAAGAACTGGATCAGTAAAATTGAAGCAATGTTTTCAAAATCAGAGTAAATTTTATTTTTGTACTGGTCAAGTTAAAAACAACAACAGAATCATGTTATGAATACCTCTGGAACTGTCCTCAACATTAACAAAATGCTTGTTTTGGCACTATTAAAATGTTTGTTTCTGTGTATTTTAAGTAAACTTCATTTGTTGCTCACTTTGGTCCTTAGCAATGTATTATTTCTATAAATGATCAGTGGCCCAGTGTGAAATAAGACAAGTGCATTACAAAACAGCTGGAGTACCTTTTTTATGAAGCACCCCTGGGGAAACTTTAGCCTGCTCTTACTGTCTTTGTTATCGTTGTGAAATCCCATAACACTCCTGTTGTCAAAGCAAATGATGGTGAACTCAGCTCTATCCTCCTGATTAGCCTTTCACTGTCCTTTCTCTGTTCACTGATCTTCATTGGTCAGCTCATCTGTTTGACCAGCATGCTGCACCAAGTTATTTTTATCATTATTTTTACATTTTCTGTCCCTTGTGTTTTAGCCAAAACTATTGGGGTAGTCATTGCCTTTAATGAGTATTTTAAGAAAACTGCCATTGTCCCTTACTTTGGTTCCTCAGTACTCCACACGGTCCTAGCAAAAGCAAGCCACAAGAGATGCAAGACATCACATGAAGGACAGACAGGTGTTCATAGCTCTCTTATCTGAAATATGTAGAAACCCTCTGTTTCTATGAGTGAGATTCAGAATGTGCTCACTGTATAAGTTTATTGAAGAGTGTGAATTATACTGGTTTAATATTTAAGATGGATGCAGAGTTTAGTGTAACAAAAAACAACACTGCTCTGCTTAGTGGTATATTAATTTACATGCCATGTGTAGAGATAGAATTCATTGACTGACAGAGCGGAACATACATATGGGGAACTCCATAATTGAAAGACACTTACCCACAAAATAAATAAATGCATTTAAACATGTGCTATATTATGGAGTTAATTATGCAGAGATTACCTACTCCAAAAATGTCTCTGTACATGCTGGCCATGGCTGGTTATACATAATAAAAAAATTGAAAGAGTAACATATAACAGACAAAGCGAGGGCTTTATATGACAAGACGTGTATATGCTCTTTGTATGTTGGTAGAACTACAGTTAATGGTACAGATCAGCCAAGGATCTCAGAAATCAATAGTGATAAGTGAAGCAGCCAGAAGATCGAGCCCAACAATAGCTTAGTGATCCTGACCGAAAGACAAACCTTGATCTGGTGTCCATTGTTATCAACCTTTTCTTTAACACTATTTTTCTACCCATTACAGCCATTTGCCAGCAACCTTCATATCCAGTAGGGGATTTTCTGTGACATCAGATACATGCAAGGGGAAACTGACCTGGCATCAGCTTGATGAATTCCATCCTCCATATCAAGTCTGTATATGTTGGCTGCATTTAAAAAACAGCCCAAAATAATGGCTATATGTGTCAGAATATGTTTTAAGTTGTTTCTAGTAATGCATAATATCTGAATATCTCACAGAACAGTATTCCTATTGTTCTGCTCCCAATTGTTCTTCTGAGGTGGACTTACTATGATATGTGCATGCCTCTCTGTGAATGGCACCGATTATAATTAGCTTCCTTAGCCATGGCCTTGACAATGTGTACCTGTTCATAGTTCTGTCTCTTATAGGATTTGTTAGCTTATTTTGGACTGTATTGTTTGGTTGTTGCTAACTTCTTATTGTAAATCTGTGATATGTTTAGTCTAAAGTATTACTAGGAACTTTTACATGAGAGTATATTCATATCTGTTGTCATTGTCATATATGCTGTCCTCTTTAACATCTTGAATATTTTTCTTTATTCTTACATAACTGGCCTAGACTGGCAGCTACACTCACTTATTTGCAGCACCTACTCTGTATAGGTAGCTAGTATCACACCTTCATAAAATGCACTGTATCATATCTTTTTTATTCTGAATTACAGTGTTACCCTTATCTTCTCCTTATCCATGTAATTTATACTTAGATGCATGCCTAGACATTGGTGAGGACTGCAGTGGGAGTGACAGATACATTTAAGGTGGAGGTGGGTTTACATCAAGGATCAGCTCTGAGCCTTTTCTTGTTTGCAGTGGTGATAGACAGGTTGACAGATGAGATCAGACAGGAGGCCCCATGGACTATGATGTTTGCAGATGACATTGTGATATGTAGTGAGAGTAGGGACCAGGTTGAGGAGACCCTGGAGAGGTGGAGATATGCTTTAAAGAGGAGAGGAATGAAGGCCAGCAGGGCTAAAACAGAATATGTGTGTGTAAATGAGAGGGAGGGTAGAGGAATGGTGAGGATGCATGGAGTAGAGTTGGTAAAGGTGGATGAGATTAAGTACTTGGGATCAATAGTTCAGAGTAATGGTGAGTGTGGAAGAGAGGTGAAGAAGAGGGTACAGGCAGGGTGGAATGGGATGAGAAGAGTGTCAGGAGTGATTTGTGACAGACTGGTACCAGTAAGAGTGAAAGGGAAGGTCTACAAGAGGGTAGTGAGACCAGCTATGTTATATGGGTTGGAGATGGTGGCATTGACAAAAAGGCAGGAGTCAGATCTGGATGTGGCAGAGTTAAAGATGTTAAGATTTACACTGGGTGTGACTAGAATGGACAGGATTAGGAATCAGTATATTAAAGAGTCAGCTCAGGTTGGACAGTTTGGAGACAAAGCAAGAGAGGCGAGATTGTCTTGCTTTGGACATGTGCTGAGAAGGGATGCTGGGTATATTGGAAAACGGATGCTAAGGATGGAGCTGCCAGGTAAGAGGAAAAGAGGAAGGCCTAAGATAAGGTTTATGGATGTGGTGAGAGAGGACATGCAGGCGGTTGGTGTGAAAGAGCATGATGCAGAGGACAGGAAGAAATGGAAACAGATGATCCGCTATGGCGACCCCTAACGGGAACAGCCAGAAGAAGATGATGATGATGATGCATGCCTATTCTGTCAATTGCAGTGCTACTATGTAAAGTAACGTATTCCACTTCTGAATCTGCCTTTCATGTAAATCATCATTACGCTGCAGTAAATCATGCATTCAGTAGTCCTTTCTGCAGCGTGCAAGTTCTTTTTGGGTTTTACCTAGTGCAATCAAGGAGAACCTCTCATGTGGAGTATGGTAATGTGTTTATTAGTTTTAGTGTGTTTTTTTCAGTTGTTTAAAGTATGGTAATCGAATTGTAAGGAAAAAGCAGCAATGTTAAAAGGAACAATGAACCTTTATCTTAGAGCAATCAAAGTAATCTAACACAAATTAATATATGAGCTGATTCTAATTCTTCAGCAGAGATTCATGAAAAAGTTAATCACTTGCCTTTGTTGCTGGAGAACTGGTGGAGTATTTTGAGGGTGAGATGGTGCTTCCTTTGTTATTTTCCCTCCTTGTACTGTTGAGTCTTGGGTGCTGTGGTCTAGAAACCTGTTTTCTTCTCTTCAGCCTTGTTTTAGTTCTTAATCCTGTTTAAACAATCCTTTTGTCTGTTTGTTTGTTTTTTTAACGCAGGAAAGAAAAAGAACATGTACACAGTTATTTTCATCAATGGTAGATCTTTTATTGGTAGATGAGCACTTCTGACTATAAGAATCATGTCAATACATGGACAGCAGTTCAAACACAAATTGTCTGAAAGTATCTGGAGAAAAGCACTTTAAGCAAAATTCAAAGAACTGAATTTTTTGTAAGGGGGCTTGCACCCCCATATGAGAGGAGCTTACACACACACACACACACACACACACACACACACACACACACACACACACACACACACACACACACACGCGCATGCACACACACACACACACACACACACACACACACACACACACACACACACACACACACACACACACACACACTCTGAACTTAAATCTACCTAGTACAAATTTGTACTACAGTGGAAAAAACAAAATTCTCTACTATTACCAAAAGTGATTTTCACTAAACACTTTTGGTCAATTTGCATTTGACCTAACTGCCTTTAACACATTGACACATTCCTTAGCTAAAAGGCATTTGAAGACTATTTAGCTGTTACAGGTGAAAATGACTGTTGCATTCAGCAACCAAGGGAAAAAAATATATTTACAGTTTGGTTACCATGTATGTTGCTGATTTCTAATCTGGTTGATTGCTATTTCTGTGATTTTGTTTCCCTTATTTTAGTTTTCTTCAGTTATCATTATTATCTCAAAGGGACAGTAAGGTCACTATTTACCTGGCAGCTATCTTTACTTTCGTAGGGTGCTTTTCTTTTTCCCATGGTTGTGCATCAGTAGAGTCAGTATACTTGCCCTTGGGGGGGGGGGCAAAATATTTTTAGTTGTTTTTAGGTGCTGTTTAGAGACAGCTTTATAGTAGATAATTTGCTGATTGAGATGGTCAAAGCCTGATTATTTATTCGGGAGATATTCCGTGAATTACCTAAAAAAGGAAAATGCTCCTAAATACAAACTGACTTTTCATGAGCTTGTTCCCATGTAACACAATATGAATGCAGCATGTCAAAGTTGTACATGCTGATTTCCTTTGGCTAAACTAGTCACAAGTGTAGTATCACAATATGAAAATTCTTAAGCAAGTTTGTAAATTCTATCAGAAACATGAAGATGTTTATGACCTGTATCATTTTCTGTGCTGCCTCTGTTTACTAACATTAAGTAAATAATACATTGTTTCAGGTTGAAGATTCTAAAACTATACCTGCTATATTCCTTGAAATGTCGTGAGAAGATCAAGGAGATTTTTGACTTCAAAGTAGAAAAATGAATGAAATAACAAAGTCTGACTCGGCGCAGAGAGATGGAGCCCTAACTTTTACCCAAGTAACCAGAGTTTGATTAGTGACCCTGATGCTGAAGGAGCCAAGCAGGGAGGGAGATGAGTAAAGGGACACACCCTCTCACTTCTCATGGGGGCAGAGTTGCAGGCACCCAGAGAGCACATACAGAAGATAAGTTTCTGTGTTACAGGCAAAGAAAATCACCTTATGAGCTCAATGGAAGGGGTAGAGCTGCTTACTGACAATGTCACTTGTGGAAGTGGGGGGGCAACCAGTGTTGTCAGCCCCTTGCACTGAGCATCTGTGAGAAGTTAAGGCGATAGCAAAGAAAACCCATGAAACACCCTGCTGGGTGCCTCATGATTATCCTTTCTATTTGACCTTCACTCTGCTGATGGGGAGTACATAAGCCAATTAGCTAAGAAGCAGTGATGTCAAAGCATAAACTAGAAAAAGAATGTGGATGACAGTAACTTGGGGGAAGCAAATTTCAATAATAGTATGATTAGTCAGACTTTTGTGTTGAGACCTTGAAGTTATATCGAGTTCAGGGGTACAGTGGGTAAAGTTTCATGCTTGGGGCCAGGGGATTAACTTCTCAGGGAAAGAAAATTTTCAATTATGTTAATAAATGTAATTTCAAACTGCTTGGTTTTGTCCAGAGTGCTATTTACATCTCTGTCCTTAGTACTTGCTTCTTAACTCCTTGACATTTTCAGGGTAACTGGATACTTAACCATTAACATTTTCTACACTATTTTCAAAATGTAAATCAAAATGAAACATATATTTCTCAAATTATATAACCTTTAAGCACTGTGTTTTAAAGTACTTCTAGACATATTTTAAAATCAAAGAGAATGGCAGTCTGATTCTTAAAACACAATTTAAGCATCGTGGAAAGTGATGTATAGACAGAAATCAGGAGCATCGGTATATTTTATGTCTGCAAAGCATAGCCTGTGTGGGGAATTGTTACTGACAATTTTTTCTAAACAGTCCCACCCATTTAAAATACATACCTTTCAAAAATTTTTAGAAGGGATTACACAACCACTCAAAGAATGTGCTGTGATTACAAAACTTGTGTTGCAGTAATTTAATATTCCCTTTAAGCTGAAATCAGTATTTTATAAGTAGTTCACATATTTCTCGAAGATGACCAAAATCAGTCAGTTTTTTAACCGGTCTGAGATTTCTGTGAAGAACTTCTTTACTATATACCTAAGGCAATATGCATCCTTATGATTAAGCATGTAAACTGGTTCTCAGTCTGATAATAGATACATTGTTACTACAAGCAGTGCAAATTTTAACAGGGACAAAAAAGTGAGAAGTACATTAAAAATTAACTTAAATCAAATGTGTTATGCAAACATAAAAGCTACAACAGCATTTGTGTGTGTTCACATATCTATACATACATGGATGTCATTGATATAGTCGAATGATACAGTCATCGCACCAAAAAATCTTCCTGGCCGATCAAACATCACTGGCTTTGTTTCAGTTTGAGATTGCAAACACTGGAGATCAGGGAGGTTGCTTTTGTCCCACTGTAGAGCTATCTCAGAGTTAGTTTATATAATAAGCAAGGGGTGTTGGGTTCGGGGGTGGCTTGCCCCTCTGCAAAAAACATTCCCCAGAGGTGTAGCAGCTATTTGTGGCTGCAGATGAGTGTGAGGCTCCCTGTAATGCTCCCCACCACTGTTGTAATGTTGTGAAGTGTGTAAAATGTATAGTACATCATTCTTATGATATTTTATGTTTTTAACTGCATGTTTGCACAGTGAGGCGTGGAGCGCAGCAATCCCAAGCTGTGCTCACATATAGACAGCTGACACCTGCCAGACATCTAAAAATAGAAACCAGATATAATTAATTATTATAATTTAAATGTTTTCTTTTTTTTCAATTGCCATTTGCGCGGCATTGAGCAGAGCACAGCAGAGCCGAGCGGAGCTTATACATACATGGCCAACACCTGCTAGACATCTAAAAATAGAAACTGGATGTAATTAATTATTTATTTATTTATAGGTGTGTCTAAGCGTGTTTGCATGGCACAGCATGGTGCTCAACAATGCTAACAAGTAGCCTAGTAGTATATGTTAAGGCATACTATTTTTTATAACATCCAACTAGCTACATGGGTAGAGTTACAGTCTTATGTGTAGTAGGTCCTGGATTCAAATTGATAACCAGCAGAATATATCTGTAAATTAATGTAATATTTTTCTTTAATTTTATTAAACTCTTGTGAATTTTGGCACTACCGTGCTTTCCTAAGCATTGCTCATTCATGCTAAGTAGTGCATAAACATGCTAACAGCTACCAATGTTTGCACGGTGCTAAGCCTCGCTAAAATCATGGTTCTTCAAGTTTTCATGCTTCTAAGCGATACAGTGCTTTTATGAATGTTGCTGAGTGATACGTTAGGGTGGGAAAACAGCTATATTAAGCCCAATAGGCAGGAATTCTGCATCATTCATTGGAGTTCAATCATCTGTTGGTATGGCTGGCAGTGTTGGTGAAGGTATGTGCTTTTGGGTGTGGAGGTGGGTTATTTAGGAGTCCAAGGTCATGGCTGGGCTCCTTGTTAAAAACCATGAACCCCGCAGGTGATCCAGGGTGGAGTCCAGGGCTTGGAGTGTAAAGCAGAGGTCTGGGACCATTTGGCCAGGGAACTCACCAGTATTACTGGTATCCCCCACACCGGTAAGTTGTGTTGTCACCATTATGATGACCTGAAAAGGAGAAAGAGAGGAGCCTTGAACACCTGGGTCCAAGAAGCTAGAGCAGGGAATGCCCCACAAATATGTAAGTAATTTTTCCTCTGTTTTACCAATATGCAAGATGAATGTCTGCAAAACTGGTATGCATGATGGTGTGCTTCTCTCCCAGCAACTGCAGCTAAGAGGCCTCACAATGTCGAATCCCATGCTGGGCGCCTGGCCAGGTTGTGCCGTGAATGTGGTAAGTATGGATTTAGTGTGCTAACTGTAGTGCAATAAACAAGAAAGACTAAAGCATTTAATGCAATAAAGTGCACATGAGAACAAGTGCAGTTTAATAAACAATACCAATAACAGTAAGCAAAATGGTGTTCAGCAGGATTGTGTTGTCATAACCATGGCCGTAGAGCTGTATGCATTGCTTGTCTATGGCAAGGTTGCTGCAGTCGAGTGTAACACTGTAATAGCTGTAGAATGCAAAACTAATGGCCTGCAAACGTATTGCTTAACTCATAGTACTGTCCAAGGCTGTCTCCGGGCTGATATCGGTCACATAATGCTCTCTGATTCTCCTACTTTGGGTAATAAAGGTATATGGGTAAGGTAACCCATTGCATGGGCTGATATTGTGTATGCACTTCACAGATACTTCAAAGCAATAACAATACAAAATGTTCACCAGCATTGTTGATACTAAAATAAAGCTGTTTTAATTTATGCGGTACAGTTGTATTCCATGCATGTGTGTACTGTCATTGCAGTCAATTATAACACTATAATAGTTCTTGAATCCAAAAAGAATGTCCCGTAACTTGCATTGTTTAACTTATAGTATGGTTCAAGGTTATCTCCAGCACAGTATCAGTCATGCAATGTTCAAATTTTCTCTCCCCAGGAATAAAAGGTATATGAGTAAGGTAACCTATGTTATGAACAGATATTGTGTTCAGATTTCACAGAGTTTTAAAATCAGTAAGAAACACGTTCACCAGCATTGTTGATTCATAAATAAATCTGCCTATTATTTGCAAATGTCCCCTGCATTCACAGCTATTAGGTTCTATTCCCGTGCCTGGCAATTAAGGCATGATGGCTGGCTAGTTTATGAACTGTACACAAACATGCCTCTCAAGTGTCATGATTTCTCATACTGTAATTAATGCTGCATAATCAGTCTGTTACAGAACTACCACAGAAATTATTACCTGGAATGCAAAGTATTACCAAATCTGCTTACAGAACACCTTGGTAGTTATATAAGTCCACATGATGTGCAAGTGTTCTGTCTAGTTGTGCACATGCATTTTTTATTGCTTGACCCATACTGTCCCATGAAACAGCTTGAGAGGTATATACATGCCTCATCACTTATAGGAAACTTGTAGGCACTGTACACAAAACTAACAATACACACCTGTAGAGTTAATATTACCACTGTTTTCAGGGATATAATCTGCAATGATATTAATCGACTGTTTTTCTCTCTCTCTCCTCACCCCTTATCTGCATGTATTTAATATTGTTATGTATTATATTATGGTTTACTATTAACATATTTTGTTAAAATAACTATATTTCGGAAATGTGGTTTATTACTGTTATGTGTTATGCTTTCATATTCACATATCTTGTTAAATTAACAATTTTTTGGCCTTATGCCATTTATTATTGTTATGTGTTATTATGCTTTCATATTAACATACCTTGTTAAATTAACCGTCTGGTTGCCTCATGCTTTACATGTTATTGGTATGCTGTTAACATACTGACTGTTCTGTTATTTCATGGTGTGTCATACATAATATACATTACTATGTATTTGAGTTAATTAATATGATGTTCAATGCTGTTAATACTAATGATGATTTGTTCATAATTAACCTCAACTTATTGCTATACCTAAATTACCACAGCATGTCAAGGTATGCCGTTTCCTGCTGATCCCCCAATCTTGCCTCAACTGGCCATGGCATAGGGTCCCAGCACATCTGGGACCCAGACTGGTGTTGCTCCTTCTGCTGCCCCTTCAATACCTGTGGTGTTGGGTAGTGCCACCCCATGAGATGGGGCTGTGCCCCTGTAGGAGCAGTGGTGGAGGGGAGTTGTCACCTGGCTGAGCTGCTTGTCTTGGTATGTAGGATAGTCCACAGTGGCTATGACCATTGCCTGCACTGGATTGAGGACATACTGACCAACCTGGTAGGGCTGCCCCACTCGGGTGCCCAGCCGCCAGCATTGGCACTCATGGAGCAGTGAAGGAGCAGTGCTAACAGTCCCATGGATGGGGATGTGAGTCAATCTGCTGCTGTCTGGAGGCTTGTGGGACTTGAATTAAACAACATCCTCCCTATCCAAGGTTTTCACTCCCCTCATGTGTCATACACCTCCCCTGTCTGCTGTCTTGTCTGTTTGCAAATGCATCCTCACCTACTCACCTTACATCCCCCAGATGTACCTATGTCCCTTCTCCAACATTCCACTTTCACCTTAGAAAAAACACTTGTCCACTGGTCACATGTAATTTGGTCCAGTTGGGTTGACAACACTGTTATGTTTTCCTCACCCCTCTCTCTGTGGTTTGAGAGTCCAAATTCATCTACAAATTCTGTCAAAGTGCACAGTTGTTGCTATACAAGAAATGAATAGCTTTGCTTCTTTCCAACACCCTTCCTATACATCCCTCCCTGCCTTTCACTATAGTTTCCCCTGCTTGCCCCTATTTCACCACTTTTCTATCTCCCCTGTTTTCTTTTGTTTATATTTTCTAGCACGATGCTGCACGATGCACCATATCGCACAGCTTTGCTAAGCTCAGCTAAATACAGCTATGACTATATGTGTTTATAACATTGTAAGACACATGTACAAAATAAACACCTCTGCCATGTTTCAAATCCAAGCCCATCACACCTGCAGCACACTGCATTAACCCGCCATGCCACACAACTCTTAACTAAAACAGGTGGTTTAAACAAAACATAGTAATCGCCAATTACACTCATTAGGTGTGCTTCAGTGGAGCTAAGCGGCTCCACCGCACAAACTGGAATAAAAAGTCATCGAAAAAATGGGAGTGTACCTTGGACTCTGATGCAATAGTACATCACTAGATAGCCAAACACATGATAATGTATGTAACTGAGGCCTGTTACAGCAGGTAAATGTGCCCTTTTATCAACAACATGTAGAAAATCATCTGATAAGGCATTCATGGCAAAATACTTGTTCAACTGGGACTCTGATGCAGAAATACATACATTTAAAGCCATGCACATACTGAAGGATGTAGAAAATGTTTGCCACAGTCTGTATGTGTGCACATATATCTTGCAAATGCATTTGTTATAGCAGTGACTTGGAAGCTCAGTCTGTTAAATGCCTTGCATACAGTACATTTTGCCACACACAATCCTGGGTTCAAATGTAGTGTTGTGTCGTATTTCAATTACATTAGTGTAAAGACAGCAATTAATGAATGATTCATGCCTTCATTATCCACAGAAAGCACTGTAAATTAAATAACTGCTTTTCACTTCTGGAAGTCACAGGTCTGCAGGTAGGGACACACTTTACATATCTGTATAGTATTATTATATAATCAAAGTTGTATCACCACAAACCCAGTTGGAAGCGCAAACTCCATTGATAAACTCCGTTTAATGAAAAAGAAAAGCAGTCCACATTAACGTATAGCACACACAAAACACATTTTCGTCTTCAACTTCATCAGATGGCTAAAACACCCCACACTACCCATTTTAATACAACTTCATCCCCTCAGACGTCCAATAGAAAAACAGAAGTAATTAATAGATACCAAATGCTCTTCTAAAAAAATGTATGTATGTGTGTATAAGACACTCAAATACATCAATTACACCAAAACATTACATTTCCCATAAATATTCTACACATCACATAAATATCCAAAATTTAAAAACATTTAAAAGCATAATTAAATTTGATTCAAAACATGAAATGTTAAAAAGACCTAAAGCTCCCTCTTGTGTCAAAAGTATGTCACTTATAGTAGCAACATTCGATGGGTACAAGATGTGATTGGGACCAATTGGAAAATTTTGCAAACTGATGACTCCCTGAAAGAATTGGTGGGAGATTGTCCTGACTTTGTCTTTAAGAGAAATAAGAATTTAAAGCAGATCCTTTGTGACAGGCAGCCAAGAGTGGAAAGCATTTTCAATAAGGTTGGGACTTTCCCATGCCAACATTGCAAGGCATGTACTTATATCAATAGGAAATCCAGCTTCATTCACCCTTTAACAGGGAAGGAATCTACTTTTAGAGCCATGGTAACCTGTTTATCCAAGAACATTAGCTATCTAGCGACTTGTACTTGCTGCCCCTCATTTTATGTGGGGAAGACTTATTGCAGGTTCAAGGATAGGATTTTGAGACATCTGTCAGCAGTTAGAATTGAGGATAAATGGAATGCACTCTCCACACATATAGAGAGACATCCAGGCCATTATTTTTGTTTCAGGCATTACAACAAATCAATGGTGACAGTAGGAAGGAAAATATTTCCAGCTACACAGAATACTGTGAAACTAGATGTATTATTGAATTGGGGGCAAATAGGCATCCAGGACTCAATGGTGTGGTGCCTTTAAGGCCGATTCTGAATAGGCATAGACCTTATATCCAGAAAGACTAATTTTTAATTGTTTTACTAATTGTTTTATTGATTCTAGCATTTGATTGGTGTATATACATTTAAATATTCACTGAACTCTCTTGTGTTGTATGTCTGAAGAAGGGTTTTGTACCTGAAAGTGCCAACATCCTTGTCTATTAAATTATACTTGTCTTTTAGCCTGTTGGTCTGTGGACTATATTTTTTTGTCATACACAGAATGTCACCAATACATCAAGTAACACAGTAACTACTGTACAAATGAGATATATGCATGTATTACCTTGTGCTACAACATGCAGTGGTACTGACAGTACCGCACTCTCAACTTTTTACAGATATGTCAGTTGTTGTCCAAGGCCATGGTCCTGCTCCTGGTAAGCTTGGTACTGTTTTGTTATGGAACTTATATATCCCATTAAAGTTAAGGGCCAGAATAATGCTCTATGTACACTTAAGTTTGTATGTAACCATAGTAGAATATTTGTATGTTTCATTCTGGAAAATTAACATAAGGTTCTTAGAGTTGGTAATCACAGGAGTGTAGTTGAAAAAACAGAAACACTTTTACAGTTATAGTTAAGAACAAATAAACCTCCAGGTTTACATGAGGCAGTTAATCCGACTTGCCTTTTAAAACGTGAAAGGTTGATGGTACATACCTTAGGCAGTGAAACATGTATTTGTATATATTTGTTAAGATAGGTGTACTGGGTTTTATGCATTGTTTTATCAAGTATAGTATCGTATTGAATAACTAAAGGTAAATTGTACTGGTCAAGTTTCACTTGATTTACTTGACATGCTTGTTATACAGGCCTTGAGTTGAATGCTTATTTTATTGTGAGAATGTCTGTTGTGCATGAAAGTGGAGATGAGAAGATGTGGGACTAGTAATGCAATTGCTGATCCTCATTATTATGACTTTTGCTGGATTTTCCATACATAATAGTGTAGGTAGTAGTGTACTGCTTTTGTCTTGGTTTTCACAAGTGATGGGTGACAGGTTGGAGTCTCTCCCCCACACAACCTAATGTCAGTGTCTCTTTGGACTCTGATTATGATAAGTGGTTACAGCAAGGCACAGGTGGGGTTGTCAGGGGCTGAATCTGTCCCAGTGGTTGACATCCCTCTTCTGTCTCCATTGTCACCGCACACAGTTAGTATGCCCACACATACCCAGTCCCCACAGGCCACAGATACTGGACAGTCAGATGGTGGAGACATTGCACAGGAAAGTGTGGCAACTATGGCTCCAGTGAGTATAGATACTGGTGATAGCCAGAGATCTTCTTAGGTCCCAAACAGGTGGATTGACAGGAGTGCTTGTAGGAGCACTGTTGTTTGTCACCACCTGTTGCAGGTGTCACATCACTGGTCTCTCGCCACATGTTTCAGGCCGTCATGGAGGCACAGACATGTTCTGAATGGAACACTGCTTGGGTCACACTAGATCAGTTCACTGATGCAGTCGACAGACAGTGGACTGAGAAAATGTTTGTCTTGGACCACACATTATCTGTGCTGGAATGTCTAGTTGGAGTTAGGCATTGGACCCATAAATGTAGATCAGCAACACCATCTGCTGAGAGTCTACATGGCTGTACACAGTCACGCTGCTGTAGTGGCAGTACATACAAGCTCTACAGATGGTAGTGTGCTGTCCACACCATGATGTGGTGGCAGCCCATAGGCTCGTCCACCTGGGTTGTCCTGTGGGGGACATGGTTCCAGCAGACAGCAGTCACCATTAGGTACTAGCACTGCATCTGAACTTGGGCATGGTGGTGCCAGTGCAACTCCTGGCAGAGCCAGTTCCCATGTTCAGGGCCAGAGATGGTGAACTGTATGGTCCACAGCTATCCATCATTTACATGTGCAGGGCTAGCACTGAGCTTGACTATGTACATGCACACACTCACACACCACTGTCACATGCAGGTCACCTGCAAACACATACGGCACCTCTCTGTGGTCCATATATCCCACTCCCCTTCCTGACTCACACACATGCTATCAACTGTTTGGGCCAGCCTAGGCCTCCAGCACCCCCACACAACACTCTGTGCAAGTGATGATACCTATACCACATCCCTGGCATCCTTCCCATCGATGCAGAGAAATGACACTGTGTGCCTGATGCACAGAATGACTATATTACTTGACATGTACTTGTGTAATGCTTTATTGTTTTGCCATGCCACTTGTAGTGGTCAGCAATGGATACTGTATGCCGGCATGTGTCATGAGTACACAACATACATTTGTGTACATTATGTTGTATAATGTTGTACTTGCTGTACTGTTACACAATGACAGGTGTGTCATGGACCTGTGTATGTTTCTGTTCCAGGAATATGAGGAGATAACCTATGGACACATGGAGCAATAAAGCAGCACAGGATGGCATGGCAGCACAGCAGATATATGACTTCAACAAGGTGCAGCAGTATACATGCATGGCTCCATAGATTTATATGTTTATAATAGTCTAACAAGGACAATAGTGGCAGTCAGCATACTCATGTATTCATAATTTGTGACAAGGTCTGCTACCCTTGATATGTGTTACCTGGGTTTTCAGAACTTACACATGTACAAGCTGTGGTGATGGAACTCACCCATCTACAAATGTCCTGTGTCTGATTCAGTCAGTTGGCCGACATCACTTAAGCTTGTCATGTTCTGCATCCCATTGTGTAACCTGCACATGATGTGTGTCACAGCAGATGTATGCTTTATATGCACAGGGGGCATAATTCATGTTGGGTGTACTGTCTGCGTTACATAGCAGTCTCCCCAGTATGTACTATGTATTCTTTATTGATGTTGTAGGTGTGTAAAGCATTTCAGACGTGTTACTCCTGTCATGACAACACGGGAAGTACATAGTGGGATCTGACACCTCCCTATATTGGGACATACACATCCCCTTCAAAGCATTTAGAAGATAGACTATATTTGTACGGTCATGACACAGACTCCATAGGACATGTTAGCTACACTGAGTATTGCTGTACCAGGGCACCTGTGTGGCTGCTACAGTTGTATGATATGCCTGTGTGGCGACATGGTAAGGGTGTCATTGCACACAAAGATAGGTGTGCTGGATGTCACATTCAGTATAGCAGTGACAGTCTGAGATTTATACCCAAAAACTGTCAGTATAGGTGGTACAACAGTGAATGCATCCCAACATCCTAACGAACAGTGACCGTCAAAGGGTACAGTACTGTGTGTCCATACCTTCATGTATAATGGTTCAAGTGTGTGCAGTGTGTGGACACTACAATATTATCCCCAGTAAGTAGGACATCCGTCTCAACATGTGATGTACCTACTCAGGGGTGAAAAGTAGGCACACATATCTGGCCATACAGGTTTACACCTAATGTGACTGAGATCACCATGTCTCTACAGTGGTATGGCAGGAGTCATATTGCACAGCCGAGGCCACTGTTACCAGTAGGTGACATACTCATAACCTCCACATATTCTTTCATCAGCATACCAATATCTGAATGCAATGGCCATTTGTTGATGTACCTTTCCAAGCTGTACTGGCATTTGCACACAACAGTATGGTCCCTCACAAGGTTACTTCACATCTTCAGTATGTGTTCAGTGGGGGCCATCTGCAATGAGTGTAATTGTAGCCTGTGGTATATAGACTACTCATAGGTGATCTGTGCCTTGCATACAGGGCAAGGTGTGACCCTGCTGGAGTCCATATGCTGCCTATCTGTATGAAGCATAGTAGATGGATGACTCACTATAAGGACATTAACCTACTATGTGCCATTAGTATTACATGCTTGTGGGAGACATTTGTCTAGCAGACTTAAACACACCCTTAAAACAGACCCTGCCTAATGGTACACAGAGCACCTCAGCACATGCCATCTGTATGACTGGCTGGGCGACCATCATCTCAACACACAGCATCTACCTGAGTCCCTCTTGGACTGGGGCAATATGTGCTGATCCTGTACTGAGGAATATAAAGATGTCTCTGAATGTGATGGTTGTATGTCCATTATGACAGTTAAGTTCACATGTCCTATGGCTCTGTAACATGTTGTAAAATGCTGTAACAGCCTCACACACAAACATGGCCATATTCAGGCTAGCACCACTTCCACTGACTGCATACAGGACATGCCAAGACACACACGTAATGCAAGCTAGCTGTATGTAAGTGAGAACACATACCAATGTACTGGTACATCCTACAGATCACAGTATCCAATGCATGCAACACACCTCATGTCTGCTAGTACTATCAGTTTAGAACATATAATGCTTATCAACATCTCTTGTTGTGGTCAGTCATTTGGGGGCCACATCACCTGCTACATTAGTACTAAATCATACCTATAAATAAGTTACAAAGGGTATGCTATATGGACACACACACACACACACACACACACACACACACACACACACACACACACACACACACACACCAAGTTGGGTGGAGTGAGGTTAGAACCCCTACCTACCTAGGTCTTATAGACTATAGTTCATAGTACTTATCACACGTGCCACATGTTACATCTGCTGTATATATGATTGCAGGCACAGTACTTGTGGATTACACAAACTAGGCTTGTGTTGCACAGCATCTGTGGCCTGCTAAGTGATATTGTTTCATATTGTTATCTGCATCTAGTGTCCTAGCAGTGAGATAACTGTTATTATCCTTGTTATGTGAGTACAGTAACCAGTATGGTCATATGTGGCTGATTGCAGTTAGATAGGCAACCTGTGTCCAGGGACATTGTGCCCTGTCCATGCATGCATTGACAACATTATAGATTACACCATCTGCTCACCTGTGTCTGTCTACTTGGTGACATCTAGCAGGCACAAGGGTCTACAGGTGAGTGGAATATGCACTGTTGCATTGCAACATTAGTTTGGTTCCTTTGAGCAACCGTATGGATGTGTGAGTGCAGATTTACTCATCATTAAAACGGTATGTCGGACAATACATACATCCACACATATATCTGTCTATAATAGGGATATCTCTATAAATCTAGCTGTATGTGCGTATATGTATATGTGTTATGTAGATAAATGTGGAGAGTCTATGTATCACTGTAATATACATATATATATATATATATATATATATATATATATATATATATATATATATATAGCTATATATATCGGTATATATGTATTTAACAGTACATAGTGCTAAATATACTAATCGTGAAAGAGAGATAGGGACAGATGGATATGTATGCATATATGTCTGTATGTACAGATGTATTTACATATTGCAGGTCATTTTGATGATGAGGCAACAGAATTGTGCTCATTTTAACGAAGTGCAGGAGCTTGCCCAGTGGGTCTGTCAGTAATTACAAGGTGACTCTAGGCCAGACCTACCTGGACTCCAGTTTTGGAGTTTGTGTGTTGCAGACATTGCCTTTTGCACCTGTTTCTGCAGTACTGCACTTCCCTCAAATTGTCCACGGCATTTCCCAGCTGTCTGCTGTACTTAATATGTGACTGATGTCCATACTGTTACTCCACACACAGACTGACATTCTCGGCATACCTCTCAACTGTACAGATTTTCACAGAATGCCCAGAATATTGTATCATATTTCTGGTCTGTTCTTTGTACATTTCTGGTATTCTGGTAAATTATTGCATATTGAAGTTACTGAATAATACTAACTACAAACATTTGAGTGTTGGACTTTATATCCTTCAGATATTCTGTAATAATGCAACTCTGTGTCATATTAGCAACATTCTAGGTTAATCCTAACAAACTGTACTGTCTGTCTCTATTTTTGGGTGTTTGTCCCCCCACTCTTTATAGCTTGTCCCAGATTTCATGCACCAACAGACTGAGAGATATGAAGTCTGTGAAAGCACCAGCATACTAATTCCTCACATGCAAAAGCTGTACATGCTTCTAGATTCGAACCATCAACACCATTCCCTATACTAACATCCCTAGCCCACTGAGCCACACAGGCTGCCAGACAGAGATGTGTTCTTCATCACACAGTCAACAGCATACATATGTACATTGTTATCCCTGCATTATGTGAGACATACACTGTGTGATCAGATTCTGTGTCACAGCCCTGAGATTGCCTGGTCAGCTGATATACCATTGCTGACTTACTGTTACAGCATTTGTATGGGAAAACTGATATGTTAGGGGAAGAACAGCACATGATCTGCTGGCATAGACAGTAGCACAAATATCATGTGACCCCCTACTGTTTAACATCTCTCCTGACTGCTGCAGTGAATATTCCAACCATGAGGCCTAGTGAATATTATGGAATACATACTATTAAACTGGGTATCTGTAGTCTCATGTGGATATTACAGATCTCCAAATAGCCCACTGTATTCCCTTCCATACATGTAGCAGGTCCATACATATGATACCATATTATAGTACTCCTTACAAGTAGTGTGTAGGTGAGTGACTTACTTTGCAAATGCAGCAGTTGACAGAACTCTAGGTCAGGGCTAGCTCTGTCTGATGCATGTAGTACATAGCCAATACATGGTTAGGTACAGGTTGTGTGGGTTGCCTGGCATTAATTTAATATATGTGTGTGACTTGGAGTAAGGTGTCAGTCTCTAGGGCTCTAGGTTGTCAGTGCATGTGCTATGCATTGTCTCTTAGCCAAAGCCAGGGTGTACTGGGCATGATTACATCTGCCTACAGGGACATCATCAAGGGGTTCCTCCTCTGAGTCCTCCTGTGAGTTTGGCTACAGTGACCTAGGCACTAATAGGGGGATGTGTATCTCTTCCCTTTGCTGATCTTGCTGCAGCTTTTTCCACAGGATCATATTGTGTAGCATGGCACACACTGTGAATATCTGTGCACATGTGGCTCGAGAGTACTGCAGGGCTCCACCAGATATATTGAGGCACCAAAAGCGTGACTTCAGAAGCCTAAGCACACACGCTGTGATGTTCCTAGTTTGTGCATGTGCCTCATTGTGTCATTCTTCTGTGGGTGTGTGCACGTTTCTGATGGGTCTCATCATCCATGGCTCCAGTGCGTAGCCAGCATCCCCCAGTAAATGACCATGTGGGATGTCCCCCCCTAGCAAACATCTGGTACAGCTGTGAAGCATGCCAGATATTGGAGTCATGATAAATGCCAGGGCTGCCAGCACACATATTCATGATAATGTCCTAGGCATTGAACATGACCTTGCAGTTGATGGTGTGGTACCACTTGCAGTTGACGTAGATTCTACTCTCCTCGCCGGGTGGTGCCTTGATGTGTACATGACTGCAGTCTATGGCACCCAGTACCTCAGGGTAGTGTGCTACATGGTAGAAGTGTTGCATATTGCTGACCCTCACCTCAGGGTTGAGGGGGAAAATGTGCTCACTGGCATGTGATAGCATGGCATCCAGGAATTGGTGGAGTACCCTGGATGCTGATGCCTGTGAGACTCCCATCATGTCCCCATTTGGTCTTTGGAAGGTACCTCTGGCTATTATCCTAAGGGCTATACATACCTTTGTTTCCACTGGGATGGGTTCCCCTCTGTTGGCTATGGGTCTAGTTAAGGGTTGCAGAGCTCATTGAGTTTTTGTAGTATGTCCCTGTCTACCCTGTAGCACCCTACAATCTCCAGCTCATGTCATTCCTGGAAGGTTACCTGGGCATGAACACTCTTCTCCTGCTCAGTCTAGGCCTATAGTCAGCAGCAGCTGCACTGACCTCAGCATCTTGCACATACAGATATAGTAGACCAGCAGCCCCTAGCATTCTTTCAGTTAAAATTCCCATGTCTGTACTCCAATGGTGCAGAGTATGGGGGGAAAATCAGATTGTAGGGTGCGTGCATACATTATAGTGTTCTGCTGCAGATGCAGCCTGTGTGATTGTCTAACAATGATGCATTCTACCTGCCTAGTATATCATTAACATCACTTAATGGTCCTAGCTTGTTAAACAGGATTCAAACCTAATTAATATGTCATTGCCTTTTAGTTTCACTCAGTACTGCAGCACACCTCGCAAACTCTCTCCGTAGGTAAACAGAGTTTAGCACTTAGTGTACACACCCCCATACTTCCAGGCTCAGTACAGTGGCGCACATGCAAACAAACCAAAACACTCGCCCCGTAGGTAAACAAAGCTTAGCACTTAGTGTACACCCACCCCCAGACTTCCATGCTCAGCAGGATGGCATGCCGCACAAACAGCCACAGATAAGCTCAATTCAGCATAGACATTATTGGACACACACTCATGTGTCAGCTACCTTGTGTATGGACACCAACATGGTTTGCTGCCTACACGGAGGGAATATGTGGGCACAGATACCCATTTATGCTGTTTAGTAATTCCATCACATTTTCAAAGGGATCTATTCTCAGACCCTGGAAAGAATATGGTTCAAAGCCCTACCACGTTGGCAACAGCACCAATGCACCATTGCAGATACTCCATAGAGGGTTCTTTCTGTCACATAATATTACTTTTGTTTTTCCAATTATTTTTTATGAGGTATGTTTCCTCACTGCAGCATGCCATGCAAACATGCACAGATTATTAAAAAATATATTTAACTTATTTCTCTTATTTTTTTCAGATACACATTGGATAGTTTCACTCACATCTGTATGTGCTATGCTATTTCTGTCCATCTATTTACATTTTTACAGCCCCTTTTGTCTGTCTACATTCCTGTACATGGAAGTTTTCTGTGTACACTATGGACACTGACACGGGGTCTGCAGAGCTGCCTATCTGCTTGCTCAATCAATCTACCTGACTCATTTGCATGGAACTCACCTGCTTATGAGGTGATTTGCATGCCATGATATTTCTGTGTTGGTGTGTGCATGTGTGCCACCCAGCTGTGTTTACTGAATTTACAACCTGCTTACTTTCATGTAAGCAGTGTGGCATGATGCCTACTTGGGAAATGAGACCATGTAGGCTTTATTAAATTCCACCCATTTTTTTTTTTTTGTTCATTTTTGAATTTTTTTAGAGTGACCCGATTTTATTAAATCTTGTTGATGTAGATTAAATGAGTATACAACTAAGTATCTTATACTCTAGATATAGGTGTCCTACATGTGGTTTAACTATCACTTTATCTAATCACAAGTAGTCAAAAGAAGTGATCTAATTATATTCACTCTAATATATTCTTCAATAAAGTTTATATCTGTAACAGTAACAGTACTTGGAACACATCTAGAGCCTGTTTACTGCATTTCCTGTGTTGCACTTAATTTAAAATCATTTTTTTCTCTAAAAACTGCATTTTAACTGATTTTGGCCTAGCTCTCAAGTGTGGGGTCATTTATTGCACTGTTGTGATTATTTTGCTGTTTGTGTATCTCTGCTACCTTTAAACTACAACAAAAAGAAAAAAAAAATCTTGCTTTTTTCCCACTTTCTGAAAGTTAAGAAAGTTCAGTTACAGATTTGCTGTTCTGAACTGTTTGGAAGTTTCTAGAAGGCCAGTGCTTGCTTGGGCTAAAGGGAAGTCTCTGTGTTCAACAATGGGAGTGGTAAACACTGAACAGCCTGCCTGTCCCTAGAGGAGTGGTTACTACCTAGAAGCTGTAGTTTTGTTGGCCATATTGGGTCATTTCTAAACTCCTTGATCTCTCTCTCTTAAAACCCTACAACTCTCTTTTTGCGCGGTTTTGCGCACTGAGCAGCGTCGGGCAGCGCCGCCTAAACAGGTTTAAACTATTCCAGGCTCCACAAAGTCTGCTCTTCACTTTTTCCCTTAGAACTGTTCAAACTCTCTAAGTAATCACTCTATTCTCTTTCTAAAGCCCTGCACTTGCTCAGCTCTTATAAGGAAACACTAACTAAAGCACTACACCCTCCTTGATTTCTCATAAGATTTAGGCTCCCGATTGGTCCTTCCTGATCAAATGAAAAATCAGTTCCCTTCCCCTAATCTAATCAGTAAAAAAAACAGTTCCCTATACTAATCTGGTATGTCCAAGGGTCAGTTTCAATGTTACTTTCCAGTCCAGCTGGTGAATCTGGGAATTTTGAGGCAATGTTACAATTGCCTTATGTACACAGACAACCCTCTCCTCCTTCCACCAAACTCTAATACATGTGAGAGATGCAGTTACACAGCCAAACTGGAGGCAGAGCTCTCTTAACCCAAGACTGGCACAGTCAGTCAGGAGGAAAAGGTAACCACCCGCACCACAAATCCAGTCTCACACAGACCTATTGCATCTGCATACTCAACACATAAACACACAAAAACATACTCGGAGGCTCTAAATAAAAATCTGCCTAAACAGCAAAGACCTCCTAAGTGGATATCCAAGCAACAGCCACCCCTCAACAATACCCACGAATCACATATCTCACAAAATCAGTGTGCCTCACAGTCACAGCCCTTGAGGGCCAAACTACACACCAAATACACTTGTTATAGGGGACTCTGTTGTCCGGTACACTGACTTCCCGCTCACCAGACTGAACAAGAAGAAGGTCACTGTAAGCTGCCTGTCGGGTGCCAGGATCCGCCACATAACACAAGCACTCAGGTCACTCTAAAGCAAGTACAAGTATGACTCCGTCATTGTCCATGCTGGTGTGAATGACCTGAGACGTACCTCCCTGGACTACATGAAAAGAGACATAGAGGAGCTCTCTGACCATGTAGCCCAGGCTGGTATGCCCTCACCAAGAATGATGCCACAGTATAAAGACAAAATGATCAGTTTCAACAATTGGCTAAAGTATTGGTGTCATTCGAAGGGGATCCAGTGTCTGGGATGACATACTCGACAAGCCACTTTGCTTCGCTAGGGACGGCTTGCGCCTGTCACCCTTAGGCTTTCGTATACTGGCCAAGGCTCTTGCCACCCCCATAGTGCCTTTTTTAGGCAAGGCTCAAAGGACAAACCCACCTCCATAGACAACCCAAGGATAAAAAAACTTAAGGTAATGCTACTCATTGCCAGAAATCTAAACCTCAAGATGCACACACTTGAGGCTCTCCTCAGCATGGATAAAATCGATGTCTGTGCAGTAACAGAAACCTGGTTCAAGGCTCCTGAGAGCACCCCAGCACTGCCAGGTTATAACTCATACCATGCGTTTCGGCCCCAAAACTCAGACCGAAGCACAAAAGGAGGGGGAGTATCTATATTCATCAAAGATACCTACACCTCCAGGTTGGTGGCACTGCACGAAACATTGGAAACCATCCATGTGCAACTAACAGCAGGCAAAACTGCCTTTCAGTTTGTAGCCTGCTACAGAACACCCTCCCTATTACAGGAACCCCACTTGGCATTCCTGAGA
>NC_056737.1:170826827-170844327 GCF_019279795.1 Protopterus annectens | reverse complement strand
TCCCAAGCACTGATTGGCATACTTACACTGCTAAAAATAAATATGATCAGCATTGTATAGACTATATTAATGCCAATGCACTGGAGCAAATTGTAACAATATCCAACAGAAACTCTAAAATCCTTGACCTAGGCCTTTCCAGCCAACCTACTAACTATGCCACTTCCCACATCTCTTCATAGTTAAATATCAGACATCTTCCCTGTAAGGCCTAGTGGTACAACTGCACCACTAATTGAGACTGTCTTTAAGGGTTCCTGCAGGACAAGTCTGCTTCAGGTTGTAAAAGACCTATGCAAAATCCCAAAAAATATCCAGCAAATAGATTATGCTGTGAGGGGTGTCACATTCATTATTTTTACTAGAACCTAAACAGCTGCCAAGAAAAGTCCATACCTGTCTACATTACATATGATTTTAAATTCAGAAATAAACCTCTCTGGTGGAACTCCCATGTATTGCTAAACTATATAACAAAAGAAAAAAAAATGAAAATTATGAAAAGTTGTAACAAATCTCCATCCCTCTGCCTTAAGACCTCAATGAGACATGCCAGAAGGAAACTTAAGAGCCCAATTAAAAAATGTAAAGTACACATTTAATGTTGCCACAGACACCAAAGGAAACTAAAAGTCCTTCTTCATTTTGTCAGAAAATTAAGGAATAATGTCCAACAATGAATTGCATTCATACATATTAACATCATGCATTCTGATTCAAAGGATCTAGTCAATATATTAGCAGATAAAGTGAGAACCAACTTGCACAACCCAGAAACTAAAGTACAAACTACCACAAAAAGGTCAATACCATTAATACGGGTTCAGTTTCAAACAATCTGAAAAATAAAAGCAACTGAAAACATAAAAAAACAGTAATCAAATGTTAAATAATAAATTCTAACATGCTAAATAAAATTTGTATTAATATATACACCATTATAAGAAAATTAAACCAAGAAATGAAGCTATCATTATTTTTATATTTTTATGAAATTCTAAACTTTTAAGTTACAAAAGTGCTCAAATTTGATGCTTCATAAACCTGGGCTGTCTTACTGGATAAATCCAGCATAACTTTTTCGTGATATTAGCATACAAGTTTAGTGTTAACTTTATCTCACCTAACCTCATTGTTGCCCCAGTCCCTGAATATTAAGTTTCTCACAAATTCACCTAAGGTGTCTTAGAATTGCTGTCAAAGAATAAAAAAAATTCTTCTGGATGGCTACACAACATAGCAGTCTGCATTCTCATTGGTACGAGGTATGCAATATCCAAGTCTCTGCTTAAACTGTTCATTCTCAGCCTGTCCACCATTTCTGTGCCTGATAGCTTCTGTGACTCCCCTAAACAAGGGTGGCCCCCTTCTATAGACCCAAGTAATTATAAGCCAAGCTGCCTCACTAATCCTATATGTAAAGCCATCTAACATATCACAGAGGGACTCATTTATGGAAACATTGGCAACTTAACCGATCTAGACCCTATGCAGTCTAGTTCTGTGAAGAGCAGGTCTTGTCTTCTGAGCCCAGTAAATTTCTTTGAAAAGGTTACAGAGGCTATGTACCATGATGACTCTGTGTGTATGCATTATTATGACCTTATATTCAATCACCATATGCACGTTCTTCCTGGTAATACGCTAAAGAGACTCCAACTGCTTAGAAATAAAAGTTCCAAAATGCTGACACTCAATTACTATCAGGAGATGTAACAAAACAGTCCAGGTTTGTAAAATCACACAAATTTATTCCAAAACGACAAAAAAGTGAGCGCTTTCGCCAACAGGCTTCTTCAGACTTTATAAAATAGCACTCATATGCCACAGTTTAAATACATCTCTCTTTGCAGTGATTGGTTAAACATCATTTCAAATTAATTACTTATGTATTTAATATTTAAAATAGATGTAACTTAACCAAATAAATAAATAAAGCTGCAGCCATTAAAATTACATATAAATATATACCTAAAATTGAAGTATATATATAAATCTAACTACTTTAATAAAGGTATTCATTTCAATGTATAAACACCTATTAAAACCTATGTAGGTCTAATAAAAAACAGATATACATACGTATAACTTAAAACCATAACATAAAATTAATTATTTAGGTCTGAAGATCCTTCTGTTCTTCAAAATGGGTTTGATTTGAACTTTGTCGTTCAAACCTGGTGGTTCATCAGCTTTCAACCTGATTATCCATCTCACTTCACATTCAAGGGTCAGATTGATAACATCGCCCCCTCTAAAACTAGTGTATATAGATTGAAGTACACTAAATTTGAATGTGTGTTGTGCTCCTGCTGTCTGATGGTGTTTAGCTAGGGCATTCACATCTGAGCCTGTCCTAATGTGATAGTTATGTTCTCTGATGCGTTCTTTCAATGTCCTGTTGGTCTTACCAACATAAAATGATGGACATGTGACGCATCTTGCCAGATAGACCACATTTTTACTATTACAATTAGTGTTGGTGTCAAAATAAAACCTATAGTTAGTAACTGGATGAAGAAATATTGTTTCTTCATTGATGAAACCGCAATGATTACATGTGCCACATGGCAACGTATTCCTATCTTTATTGACCATCACTTGTTTAAAATTCACCTTTTTAGGTTTGCATAACAGCCTTTTCAAATTGGGTTTATTTTTAAAGGCAAAACAAGGCTTAGGACCTACCATTTTACCAATTTCCCTATCAGATAGTAAAATGTCCCAATGTTTATTATATAATTCTTTAACTGGTTTGGTGTCCCTGGTATAGGGCATAACTGGCCTAACTACCTCAGTGGATAGTTGTGGGGTTATGTCAAGACTTTCATCCCGTTCTGAGAAATAAGGTTTGGCTGTTGAAGTTCGTAAATTATTAACCTCAGAGATCACCATCTCAATTAACCCTGTGTCATACCCTCTTTCAACAAACCTCTTCCTCAACTGTTCTACCTCAATCCCATATCTATGGTCTAAGGGTTTATACCTAGATGCTCTTAAAAACTGACCTTTCATGATGTTGTAAAAAACATGGTGTGGGTGCATACTATTCCAATGGAGCAGCGTGTTCCTATGACATAATTTTCTGTGAATAGACGTATTCAATGCTCCATTTTCTAGTCTGGATACTTCTATGTCTAGGTATGAAATCCTAGTATCTGAATAGTTCAATATATTTATTATTTTTGTTTTGACACGCTGTTCCTGGGCTCCGTTTGTGTGCTGTACTACCTTTTGTTGCATTGTTATACGTATTTTGCAGTGCAGCACCTTAGGAGAATGGCTAATAATGACGACTCTAGTGTCTGTTCTGGAACATGTTCCATTATATTATAATGATGTTGATAGGCAAAAAAATATGTTAAGACAAAAGGAATGCATTTTGATTATGAAATTTGGGACTTTGCATCCACATGGAATGAACAGAGAATGTAACTGGCCATGTCTTGTTTAAGACTATGACTTTAAATATATTTAAGCTATGTGATTTGATAGTTTAATTATGTAATTGATTGATTACTTGTTTTTTGTATATATTGCAAGTGTTTTATGAGTTTTACTGTTTTACTCTGTAAAGGCTGTTGGCCGAGGCGCTAGAGAAGGAACTGTTCAACGAAATAAATTTTATTGGAAGGTAGAGCTGGGACTCACTGATAGTCTTTGTTGTTTATATATATACATCTTGCTTGCTGTTGTTTTAATATGACAAGTGAGTCCATGTGCTCCTTTCCTAGAATATTTAGAGAGACTGGTATGGAGATGTTTAATCGGAATGGAGAAAATAGCAACCGTTCCAATAATTTGCCTAATGACACTGGCACAACAATGATAAAGAATGTAGTACCAGAAGCCACAGGAGACTCAGGCTTTGGTATTATAAAGAAATGGGAAAATTCCAGGAAGAGAACTACTACCAATCCTTTTGCTATGGTAGGCAAAAGAACATTATTTCAGATAATCCAGATGTACAGGATTTGTGTTCTAAACTTGAAAGATTGATTTTTAAAGAAACATCTACTTTCTACAATATTGGCAGTCTTGAAAGATATATTGAACTGGATATAACACCTAGAGGGTTAAGGTCTATTAAGAATCCATCAACACCATTTGACCTTACTAATGAAGTAGAAGTTAAATTTCATGAACGATGGATAGCAGCTGCACATCGGTGCAGTTTAGAATGGGTGTCAATTTTAATTGAAAGAGACAATATGAAAAAGACAAACTTGTAGTTGAAACCAAACAAGTTTGTGAACAACTGGTAAATATTACATCAAATTTTACATTAGAGAATTTCCTCTCAGGCATTAACACCAAATTAAATAGTTATGAAAAAGATCTGGTAGAAAGAAAAAAATCTAAACTAACTAGAGACATTAGAGACTATGACCACAAGAGGGCGTTTGTATTTCCTAGCTATCAAAGAAACAGGAGAAAGAGTGTCTCTTTTCAAAAGGAAATCCTGCTTCAGAAAAATATGCCAGTAAGAACTTCCTGTCTGGTGAAAGTGGAGCGTCTTCATGGGAAGAAGATGACAGAGAAACTTTTCCTAGACTGCCAGTTGCAGCAAACCCAGAAGCATTTCATAAAACCTACTCAGAATCGAATGGACATTATACCAATACCAGGAAAAGGGGCTAGAACAATCCAGAACGCCAGAGAGACTCGGGCGATGGACAACATAAGAAAGGTAGATGGACATAACTTACATAGTAATTATGTTGTTAACTTGTCCAGTTATAAACTAGACAAGATAGAAATGTCTGTTTTAGAGAAGGGTTTAAAATTTGTCCCCACATGCTTACCCAAAAGTATGAGGTTAAAACTGAATTGTTCCAACTATGCGAAAAATGCATTTAAAGGAACACTTCTTTAGATTAAATAAAGCAACTGAGTTAGATACTAACTGTGATGTTTTACTTTCATTAGATAGTGAAACAGAAAGTGAAGAAAGTTTTTATTCATGTGCATCGGGTAGTGAAGATGAAAACAATGCTTATGACTTATTAAATACACATATGCTTAAAGATAATAACTATTTTTTACCTCCATGTAAAAATTCTAATATAGTACATTTTGAATCTCTACTGAATACAATGTTAGAAAAGGAAATAGAGAGCTTTATGAATTAAAAGCATACTTATAATCTAACAAAATTGGAATGGGAAAAGCTGCAACAACTGAGTAAAAACTGTAATATAGTCTTTAAACAAGCAGACAAAGGGGAAAATTAGTTATATTAAATTCTCATGATTATTATAGTATGTGTATGCAACATCTAGATAACAACAATGTATATTGTAAAACTAACATTAATCAGCTATGTCAAGCAGAAAAGATTTTGAAAAATTATTACAGAAAGGTGTGAGATTACACTATCTAAGTCAAATGGATATAAATAGAAAAATAAATGTAAAGAACAGAAAAATTGCAAAATTCTTTTGCCTACCTAAAATTCATAAAGATCTGATCCGACCACCTGGTCGGCCTATTGTGTCAGCTTTTGGATATTTTACTTATAATCTTTGCACCATGTTACATGAAATATTGATAAAGAAAGTTCTGTTGTTACCTTCTTATATACAAGATTCATATGATTTTCTAAGGAAAATAAAAGATATATATTGGGGTGAAAATATGTACTTTATTACGGTGGATGTAGAGAGTCTCTACACCAATATTTCCCATATTTTGGGCTTGGAAGCTATAAAATTCTTTTTGAATGATAGTCCTAAAACATATTATGTCCTGGAACTGGTAGAATTCTGCTCGAAAAATAATTTTTGAATTTAATGGCACTGTTTATAGACAAGTTACAGGTACTGCTATGGGGCAGCGTTTGCACCAGCCTATGCTAACCTGTTTATGGGGCTATTTGAAAATGAACACCTGTATAGGTTGCCTTTCTTTCAAAATAATGTTCTAAGGTATTTTAGATTTATTGATGACCTAATTTTCATTTGTCATGGGATTGGGATACATCAGATAACTTCATTGATGAATTAAATAATAACAGATTTGGTATAAAATTTAGTGACATACAAAGGGAAATCAGGTTAATTTCTTGGATATTTCGCTTAGGGGCAATAATGGCTTTCCCATATATACTAGTATTCATAGAAAATTTGATGAAATAAGTTGGAAAATGTGGGAGATAGTTGCCATCCCCATACGTTGTCAGCCATCCCCTATGGGGAATTTTTGAGAATAAAAGACTCAATTCTGATATTGATATGGCTTTAGGGAGGCCTATAAAGTGGCCGAGATATTCAAAACTAGAGGGTATAACCCAGATGATGTAGAAAATAGCTTGCATAGAGCCTTTAAACAGAGTAAGGGCACTATTAGACAAAATAACTATGAAAGTAGCAATAAATATGGGACTGAACAGGAGAGAATGTTTTTGTTACAAAGTACACTAACTTCTCTATGATTGGTAATAAAATCATTATGGAATATTGGAATTTTATTAAAAAGATATAACATCACTGAAAAATATAAAATTAATGACATCATATAGAAAGGGGAAAATATACAGGACTTTCTGATACACAGCATTTATAAAAGCCTTGTACTAATGAATTAAATGTTGTGAAGAATTTGGGAACATTCCTTGTGGAAAATGTGCTATATGTAAACATGTTGTAAATGAAGTGAATAAAATAAATGGCAAAATTTTTGATACAAAAGGTAAATATACATGTATGAGCAAAGGTGTTGTGTATGTCATATTCTGTGATTGTAACAAATACTATATTGGAGAAACAAAAAGAATGCTAGCAGATAGGATAAAAGAACATATTAGAGATGTTAAAAATAATAAAATTACTAGTCCTATTGCTGAGCATTTTAACTCAGTACACCATGGAAATATTGAGAATATACAAGTGTCTGTTCTGGAACATGTTCCATTATATTATAATGATGTTGATAGGCAAAAAAATATGTTAAGACAAAAGGAATGCATTTTGATTATGAAATTTGGGACTTTGCATCCACATGGAATGAACAGAGAATGTAACTGGCAATGTCTTGTTTAAGACTATGACTTTAAATATATTTAAGCTATGTGATTTGATAGTTTAATTATGTAATTGATTGATTACTTGTTTTTTGTATATATTGCAAGTGTTTTATGAGTTTTACTGTTTTACTCTGTAAAGGCTGTTGGCCGAGGCGCTAGAGAAGGAACTGTTCAACGAAATAAATTTTATTGGAAGGTAGAGCTGGGACTCACTGATAGTCTTTGTTGTTTATATATTTATTATTTTTGTTTTGACACGCTGTTCCTGGGCTCCGTTTGTGTGCTGTACTACCTTTTGTTGCATTGTTATACGTATTTTGCAGTGCAGCACCTTAGGAGAATGGCTAATATTGACGACTCTAACGTCGAACTCGCTTACGTACCCGTATCCATGGAGAGAGAAGGAACCATCAAGGGCGTACGACACTTCCAAGCTTGATTGGCTGGAAAGGACAACATACTTTTGGACTTTTTTCCGAACACTGAACCTGACGGTAACATTGAAACCGAAGATAACTCCTTGGACTTTGCAAAGGGTTAATTGAGATGGTGATCTCTGAGGTTAATAATTTACGAACTTCAACAGCCAAACCTTATTTCTCAGAACGGGATGAAAGTCTTGACATAACCCCACAACTATCCACTGAGGTAGTTAGGCCAGTTATGACCTATACCAGGGACACCAAACCAGTTAAAGAATTATATAATAAACAATGGGACATTTTACTATCTGATAGGGAAATTGGTAAAATGGTAGGTCCTAAGCCTTGTTTTGCCTTTAAAAATAAACCCAATTTGAAAAGGCTGTTATGCAAACCTAAAAAGGTGAATTTTAAACAAGTGATGGTCAATAAAGATAGGAATACGTTGCCATGGTGCACATGTAATCATTGCGGTTTCATCAATGAAGAAACAATATTTGTTCATCCAGTTACTAACTATAGGTTTTATTTTGACACCAACACTAATTGTAATAGTAAAAATGTGGTCTATCTGGCAAGATGCGTTACATGTCCATCATTTTATGTTGGTAAGACCAACAGGACATTGAAAGAAAGCATCAGAGAACATAACTATCACATTAGGACAGGCTCAGATGTGAATGCCCTAGCTAAACACCATCAGACAGCAGGAGCACAACACACATTCAAATTTAGTGTACTTGTATTTGTATTGTACGTGAATTTTAAACACGTGATGGTCAATAAAGATAGGAATACGTTGCCATGTGGCACATGTAATCATTGCGGTTTCATCGATGAAGAAACAATATTTGTTCATCCAGTTACTAACTATAGGTTTTATTTTGACACCAACACTAATTGTAATAGTAAAAATGTGGTCTATCTGGCAAGATGCGTCACATGTCCGTCATTTTATGTTGGTAAGACCAACAGGACATTGAAAGAACGCATCAGAGAACATAACTATCACATTAGGACAGGCTCAGATGTGAATGCGCTAGCTAAACACCATCAGACAGCAGGAGCACAACACACATTCAAATTTAGTGTACTTGTATTTGTATTGTACGCGAATTTTAAACAAGTGATGGTCAATAAAGATAGGAATACGTTGCCATGTGGCACATGTAATCATTGCGGTTTCATCAATGAAGAAACAATATTTGTTCATCCAGTTACTAACTATAGGTTTTATTTTGACACCAACACTAATTGTAATAGTAAAAATGTGGTCTATCTGGCAAGATGCGTCACATGTCCATCATTTTATGTTGGTAAGACCAACAGGAAATTGAAAGAACGCATCAGAGAACATAACTATCACATTAGGACAGGCTCAGATGTGAATGCCCTAGCTAAACACCATCAGACAGCAGGAGCACAACACACATTCAAATTTAGTGTACTTCAATCTATATACACTAGTTTTAGAGGGGGCGATGTTATCAATCTGACCCTTGAATGTGAAGTGAGATGGATAATCAGGTTGAAAGCTGATGAACCACCAGGTTTGAACGACAAAGTTCAAATCAAACCCATTTTGAAGAACAGAAGGATCTTCAGACCTAAATAATTAATTTTATGTTATGGTTTTAAGTTATACATATGTATATCTGTTTTTTATTAGACCTACATAGGTTTTAATAGGTGTTTATACATTGAAATGAATACCTTTATTAAAGTAGTTAGATTTATATATATACTTCAATTTTAGGTATATATTTATATGTAATTTTAATGGCTGCAGCTTTATTTATTTATTTGGTTAAGTTACATCCATTTTAAATGTTAAATACATAAGTAATTAATTTGAAATGATGTTTAACCAATCACTGCAAAGAGAGATGTATTTAAACTGTGGCATATGAGTGCTATTTTATAAAGTCTGAAGAAGCCTGTTGGCGAAAGCGCTCACTTTTTTGTCGTTTTGGAATAAATTCGTGTGATTTTACAAACCTGGACTGTTTTGTTACATCTCCTGATAGTAGTGGAGTGTCAGCGTTTTGGAACTTTTATTTCTAAACAGTTGGAGTCTCTTTAGCGTATTACCAGGAAGAACGTGCATATGGTGATTGAATATATTTATTATTTTTGTTTGGACACGCTGTTCCTGGGCTCCGTTTGTGTGCTGTACTACCTTTTGTTGCATTGTTATACGTATTTTGCAGTGCAGCACCTTAGGAGAATAGCTAATATTGACGACTCTAACGTCGAACTCGCTTACGTACCCATATCCATGGAGAGAGAAGGAACCATCAAGGGCGTAAGACGCTTCCAAGCTTGCTTGGCTGGAAAGGACAACATACTTTTGGACTTTTTTCCGAACACTGAACCTGACGGTAACATTGAAACCGAAGATAACTCCTTGGACTTTGCAAAGGACTTACAGGACTTTGAAACTACCTTTATTAAATTGAAGAAATTGCAGGTACAAAGAATGTATTTCGAGGCTTGTTTATCTAAAAAGATTATACCCCGTGGGCTACGTATTCTAAAAATGCCCACGTCAGGGAATAAGTTCCCTGACCTTCTGTTTAAATGGCAACAATTGAACATGGAGCTTAGTTATAGCTACATGAAGTTACTCATTGAGTATCATACACCTGAGGAGATTATGTTAAAGGATCTGGTTAACAAATGTTTTGATAATCTTGGCAAAAAATATGTGAATGCTGGTTTGAATAATAAAATAGAAAGAGTACTTGACGATGTAATGCTATTTGAAAAACGTTTAATAGAACAAAAGAAAGTAAAAATTACCAGGGATGTCAGAGATTTTAAGAATAGCCATGTGTTCATGTGGCCCAGGGAACAAGCTAGTAATACTGATGTTAATAATTCCAAATATAGACGTAATCATGTACCTACTCATACGGCTCCAGTTTGGAAACCTTTAACTGATGCTATTACCAACTATAATTCTGTTAGTAATAGCGAAACACATGGAAATGATGAGACAAGGATACCATCGGCCTCTGTTAACATGCCATTACCTTTGGCAGAAACGATAAATGCTTCTTCTCAAAGGGTTACTGTTAATTTACCATCAGATGAGAGTAGGGACAACCCATTAATACAACAAAATTACGTTGAAGGTGGCAGTAACCCAACTGTCTTTAGTAATGATGTAATTGCTTCCACGGAGGTTGTAGTAAGACCTAAAGTCTTAACAGGGAGCAACATTATCACAGTACAAACAGGTAAGGGTAATATCCCTTTCCCCATTGTACAGAGTCAAGGCTCAGAAAGAATAAGATCAGCCAGCAGGGGCAGGCACAAAAGGAAGGGGCCGACCAAGGATCATCAGGGACCCACTCTAAAAAAGATGTGGGAGAGGACACCTCGTTAATTATTAATTTGTCCAGTAGAATTTTGAATGTTTATGAACAGCAGGTATTGAATAAAGGTCTGAGTTTTATACCTTTGGGTAGGGATGATGTAGTAGACTCGATTATTAACACCAAACTGTTCACTAGGAACTTGCAACTTAAATTAGAATTTGGCTCAAATGATAACAGTATTAAACCGCCCAGATTTCGTACTAACAGTACGTTTATACCACAGTTATATCCAGTGCTGGATGTGTTTGGCAGAATGCTGGAAAATGATATACACGATCATTTTTTAACTTACCAACCTAAGGGACATGGTCAACATTTAAATTATAAACAAAGATGCGCACTGAATGATTTAAAGAATGATGCTACTCTAGCCATCAGACCTGCCGATAAGGGCGGTCCCATTGTTTTGATGGATTTAGTTGACTATAATCAGAGAATGTTACATCTCTTGAGTGATGATAAATTTTATCTCAAGATTGATATGGAATGAGTTAAACAGAAGGTATTTGATGTTTATTATACTTTAGATGACCTTATTATGTCCTCAAGTATAACTGATGAGTTATACAAATATCTCAAAGTTGATAACCCTGTATTACCCATTATTCAGGGCCTGCCAAAGATACACAAGTCCTGCACTAATCCACCGATGAGACCTATTGTAGCTGGTCAGGGATGGGTAACTGAGCCACTATCTATTTATACGGAAACAACGTTGAGACCATTCATTGACATGAATAAAACCATACTTAAGGACAGTAAACAGTTTTTACTGGATTTGTATGCATACACAAAAGACGTAGACGACAATGCTGCGTATATATTAGTTACACTGGATGTAGTTAGCCTTTTCACAATGATACCTAATGAGTTAGGCATCCATTATATAAGAACTTACCTGTCTTCACATTCAGATTTTTTGACCACGAAGATTGATTTAATAGCATTATACCTAGAAACTATACTGTGTAACAACGTGTTTGTTTTTGGAGAGGATATTTACCTTCAAAAGGATGGCGTAGCTACGGGCACTTCTTGTGCCAATAGCTACGCCAACCTAGTTATGGCAGCCTGGGAAGATGAGTTTTTGTTCAGTTCCAACCTCTTTAAGGAACATGTTGGGTTATACCGTAGATTTGTGGATGACCTTTTTTTTCATTTGGTTGGGTGATGTTGAGACACTAAGAATGTTTGTGGACCATATGAATGTGTCCACTAACTTCTTAAAGTTCACATTGAACTATTCAGATACTAGGATTTCATACCTAGACATAGAAGTATCCAGGCTAGAAAATGGAGCATTGAATACGTCTATTCACAGAAAATTATGTCATAGGAACACGCTGCTCCATTGGAATAGTATGCACCCACACCATGTTTTTTACAACATCATGAAAGGTCAGTTTTTAAGAGCATCTAGGTATAAACCCTTAGACCATAGATATGGGATTGAGGTAGAACAGTTGAGGAAGAGGTTTGTTGAAAGAGGGTATGACACAGGGTTAATTGAGATGGTGATCTCTGAGGTTAATAATTTACGAACTTCAACAGCCAAACCTTATTTCTCAGAACGGGATGAAAGTCTTGACATAACCCCACAACTATCCACTGAGGTAGTTAGGCCAGTTATGCCCTATACCAGGGACACCAAACCAGTTAAAGAATTATATAATAAACATTGGGACATTTTACTATCTGATAGGGAAATTGGTAAAATGGTAGGTCCTAAGCCTTGTTTTGCCTTTAAAAATAAACCCAATTTGAAAAGGCTGTTATGCAAACCTAAAAAGGTGAATTTTAAACAAGTGATGGTCAATAAAGATAGGAATACGTTGCCATGTGGCACATGTAATCATTGCGGTTTCATCAATGAAGAAACAATATTTGTTCATCCAGTTACTAACTATAGGTTTTATTTTGACACCAACACTAATTGTAATAGTAAAAATGTGGTCTATCTGGCAACATGCATCACATGTCCATCATTTTATGTTGGTAAGACCAACAGGACATTGAAAGAACGCATCAGAGAACATAACTATCACATTAGGACAGGCTCAGATGTGAATGCCCTAGCTAAACACCATCAGACAGCAGGAGCACAACACACATTCAAATTTAGTGTGCTTCAATCTATATACACTAGTTTTAGAGGGGGCGATGTTATCAATCTGACCCTTGAATGTGAAGTGAGATGGATAATCAGGTTGAAAGCTGATGAACCACCAGGTTTGAACGACAAAGTTCAAATCAAACCCATTTTGAAGAACAGAAGGATCTTCAGACCTAAATAATTAATTTTATGTTATGGTTTTAAGTTATACATATGTATATCTGTTTTTTATTAGACCTACATAGGTTTTAATAGGTGTTTATACATTGAAATGAATACCTTTATTAAAGTAGTTAGATTTATATATATACTTCAATTTTAGGTATATATTTATATGTAATTTTAATGGCTGCAGCTTTATTTATTTATTTGGTTAAGTTACATCCATTTTAAATGTTAAATACATAAGTAATTAATTTGAAATGATGTTTAACCAATCACTGCAAAGAGAGATGTATTTAAACTGTGGCATATGAGTGCTATTTTATAAAGTCTGAAGAAGCCTGTTGGCGAAAGCGCTCACTTTTTTGTCGTTTTGGAATAAATTCGTGTGATTTTACAAACCTGGACTGTTTTGTTACATCTCCTGATAGTAGTGGAGTGTCAGCGTTTTGGAACTTTTATTTCTAAGCAGTTGGAGTCTCTTTAGCGTATTACCAGGAAGAACGTGCATATGGTGATTGAATATATTTATTATTTTTGTTTTGACACGCTGTTCCTGGGCTCCGTTTGTGTGCTGTACTACCTTTTGTTGCATTATTATGACCTTGCCAAGCTTTTGAAACTATTCCCCATGCTGGCATTACTGAAAAATTAGAGAGACTTAATGTAAACTCCTATGTTGTTTAATGGAATATAAATAGGATATCCAACAGATTGTGAAAGTTGCTCTGATCTATAAGTGGAGGTATCACATGGATCAGTGCTGGGCCCTCTCATGTCTTTGTATTTATCCTGCAAGCATCCAATCCAATATCCCAGAAGTGTGGTTTGCCAAGTTTGCTGATGACTCCAAGATGGGCACTATCTGTTCATCTACTGATACTAAACTGGTCCAACAAGGATTGGAATATGTGTATTCCTGGTGTACTAAAAATGGTCTGAAGTTAAGTGCAAAAAAAGTGTGGCACAGCAGTACTTTGCAGTAACAATATTCCCACAATATGTTACAAGTGATATTTCTCTTTAGATAAATGCAGTCAACAGCCTGGGCACTTATGTCAGCAATCTTCTCTAATTCAGTCATAATGTTTCCACCATAGTTAAGAAGTCCTTCTACATGGCCCAGTTAATTTCAAAGGGAATTTCGTCAAGATCCAAAGAAGTCATCTTAACACTCCACTCTTCCATTATCAGAGCCATCACTGAACTTATATCATTGAAAACAGTGCATACTTTTTTATGTAATAATGCAAACCTATATTATTCAACTGGAAAGGCCTCAATGATTTTTAATAAAAAAAAAAATGTAAATCCTTAAATCTTTCACCCTGATAGAATAACACAATGCTCCTTATATGCACTAACTTATAGGTTGTGCTATAATGATCTGTGTGTCACTCTTCCATGAAAGACCCAGTGCTATTGACCTTCTATTTCTTCACAAAGCCAGTGGCTCCAAGAACACCCATACTCTTGACCTAAATCTGTACAAGCAAATAAACAATACTCGCTAAAGGGTTAGGTTCATAACTCAGCTTATTCCCAGCCTATGAAATAAGTCAGTCAAAGTGCTACTTTAGCTAACTTCAAAGCTAATCTTCATGACTAGAAGAGTCGACTCAGGTTTTCACCAGGGTTATTGTGCATGGTCCTGCCCAGTTTGAGAGGCAAGCATTATCAAGTGGTTGTAAAGTGTGTAGGGTTACCGCCTGCCCCATTTTCATAAAACATTCCCTATTTGGGCACTTGCATGCTGCAAAAGAAAAAAAAAAGGCAAATGTCCTGATATTTTATGAGAAAAAAACATAAGCTTCTTTAATATAGTACTATAAAACATATAAATAATTACTTTGTATCTAAAACACCTAAGTATAATATTAAATAGCAAAAGCAACTTAAATACTACACCAATAACCTTTTATTTTAGCAAAAAATGTTCAGTCCTTTGCAGTGTCTGCAGGTAGAGCTTGTCCTGCAAAATTTTATGCCCCCCCCAAAAAAAATGCCCCACTATGGGCAGTCTGAAAAGGTGGCAACCATAAAAGGATGGCAAATTACTTTAAATGTGTCTCCTTAAAGGCATATATGCATAAACATCTTATGGTTTCTCTGATCTCTTGCCTAGTATTGTACCTATGTTACTACAACAAATTCCTTAGAATATGCTCTCCATCTTTTATTATACATTTTTAATATATTTATATGCACTACAGAAGAAATGACAGTTTTGTTCATAGTGCAGTAGCATACAACTTTTAAGAACTAATTAACAATATGTATATAACACTAAATGTGATTTGTCTTTATTGCAAATTATAACCAGAAATAAGACAGTGTGTCCACTTTATGAAGAGGTCATAAAGGCAGGAGACAGATAATCCAGATGTCAGTATTCAGTTTCAAAAATGCTGGGTATACTACATGGCTTTATTGAAAATGATGATTCCACAAGGTAACAGGCTATTCAACAGTCATGGTGGGGTAGGTTTTATGCATGGTATAAGATTCAAGAAACAGGAGGAGAAATAAATGCATTGGATAGAAAGGATGTCACATAAAGAACAATGTACTAGTCTGTCCGTGTTGAACTGTCTTCCTATTGAAATGTACCAACAAGTTGAAAAAAAGACCAAAAACAGAAGCGAAGAACATATCTCAAAAATCACTCTTTTCCTTTAGACTTCTTTTTTTTGGGGGGGGGGGGGCAACACACACACACACACACACACACACACACACACACACACACACACACACACACACACACACACACACACACACACAACTTATATATACCAACTTTGAGATCCCCATACCTTGGAGAAAAGGGAATATTCTGAGAAATAGCATCTCAAACTTAATATATGTAAGAAACCAAAAAGAAAGCCAACACTGGTAAACTCAACCAAAACAACAAAAAACAGTGTACGAAGGGATCAGTCCACCAATAAATATCCAAAAATAATTTATTAACGAAGGCAAGTCCAACATACAACGTTTTCGTCAGCACTGTGACTTCATCAGATACAATTAACAGTAAAATTCATAGGTATATATACACACATAATTGGCTTCAATCTTTCAATCATAGTTCGTTAATAGTTCAGTTTTAAAGTTTCAGTTTTAATATATGTAAGTCTGTTCTTTCGGCCATTTAGTTTCCGTATTTAGTGGGTCCCAACATTTCAAATAATTATGTGTAGGACTAGGGAGGTAACACATGAGCAGATAAGGTAAGGGAATTTCCAGGGAACAGAATGACTGACTTTATTCCCTTGGTCAGCCGCAAAAGGCCACATTGGCTACAGCTGACCAGAATAAGAGATATTATGGATCAGCTGTTATAATTTAGGAATGAGACCCTCAGATTTACTAATCTTCTGTGCAGGACTAGTCTAACCCTGCACAAAAGTGGCCACTTAGGAGGAGGATGTTAGCGCACCCTGCATAGTAATGAAGGCGAGCTGCCCAAGCCCCCAGGCTTACATGGAGCATGTATGAGTGCAGGAGGCGTGTCTGAGAGCAGAGCCCACAGAATAAACACGTCCCTGCAATGTTGAATAGCAGAAAGTGGAAATAAATGAGCGATACCGCTCATAGGTGTCCACATATCCCCACCAACAGTCCCCCATGTGTACAACAATAGGACATAAAAATCAAAAGAAGAAACCCTTGTATCTGTGTCTAAAGCACTGAGTACAGATAACCGTAGGTGCGCAGATGTGCCCATTGCTTAGCCAGGGTGAAAGCAGCCTAAAAGGCTAAAGAGGATAACAAGGACAATATATATGCAAATGAAGCATGTCAGCAATAGTGTAGTGAGCAGAGTGTTCGCCTAATGAGCAGGCATTCCCAGTCCCAGTGCAGCACAGTCTATTTTACATGGCAAAGCATGGTATAAGCAATATTTGTAATGGAAAACCCACTAAATAACATACATTTTTATGAACAGGGGTACTGCAGGAAATGCATATGTGAAGTGTCTGCATCATAATGAATAAGGCAGCTGTAAGCAGGCGTAAGCACAGATAAGCAGTAGTAAGCATATGTAAGCACTAGTAAGCATGTGCAAGTGCATTTGCATGGGATTAAGCACTGCCGACACTGATTAAGCAAAGGAGAAGCAAACTGGGTGTAAGACAATATGACTGGAGGTTACAGTGCTTACCTCTGCACAAACCCGCTTACAACAGTTTTAAAGTGCCTTAAGCACACCGTATCCAATGGCTGGTGTCCTGCCCAGCAACAAAACAAACAGTTCCTGCAAGGCCAGAACCCAGGACCATGCACACCATACACAAAATGATTTACTACTAAGCCATGCCAGATATGCATAAATCATATGTTGTCAGAAACAGAACCCCAGCCCAGTCATGCAACAGTATAGAGAATGTAT